>NW_026600980.1:0-91794 GCF_029448725.1 Salvelinus fontinalis
TAATATCCATCTCATGCTGCAATCAATTGAACAGGGCAAATTATAAGGTAGAATATCATTAAAATACTCCTACTACAATGTTAAAACATTCTATATTGTGACATCATTAAAATACTCCTACTACAATGTTAAAACATTCTACAGTGTGACGTCATTTCATTGATATTATGAAACAACTTCTTCATGCATTTTCTGATGTTTGATTAAACACCTTTTATCAGAGTATCTCTTGTCACATTGATCACAGCTGAGATTTCTCTCCTGTGTGTGTTCTCTGGTGTCGAATCAGATTACTTGATGTAGTAAAACTCATCCCACATTGATCACAGCTATAAGATTTCTCTCCTGAGTGTGTTCTCTGGTGTGAAGTCAGCTGACTAGATGTAGGAAAACTCTTCTCACAATGATTACAAGTATAAGATTTCTCTCCTGTGTGTGTTCTCTGGTGTACAGTCAGAGAGCAAAATGTGGTAAAACTCTTCTCACAATGATTACAACCATAAGGCTTGTCTCCTGTGTGTGTTCTCTGGTGTCGAATCAGATGGCTTGATGTAGTAAAACTCATCCCACATTGATCACAGCAATAAGGTTTCTCTCCTGTGTGTGTTCTCTGGTGTGAAGTTAGCTGGCTAGATGTAGAAAAACTCTTCCCACATTGATCACAGATAAAAGGTTTCTCTCCTGTGTGTGTTCTCTGGTGTCGAATCAGATGGCTTGATGTAGTAAAACTCATCCCACATTGATCACAGCAATAAGGTTTCTCTCCTGTGTGTGTTCTCTGGTGTCGAATCAGACTGCCTGATGTAGTTAAACCCATCCCACATTGATCACAGCAATAAGGTTTCTCTCCTGTGTGTGTTCTCTGGTGTGAAGTTAGCTGGCTAGATGTAGAAAAACTCTTCCCACATTGATCACAGATAAAAGGTTTCTCTCCTGTGTGTGTTCTCTGGTGTCGAATCAGACTGCTTGATGTAGTTAAACTCATCCCACATTGATCACAGCTATGAGGCTTCTCTCCTGTGTGTGTTCTCTGGTGTGAAGTCAGCTGGCTAGATGAAGGAAAACTCACCCCACATTTATCACAGCTATAAGGTTTCTCTCCTGTGTGTGTTCTCTGGTGTCGAATCAGAGAGCTAGATGTAGTAAAACTCATCCCACATTGATCACAGCTAAAAGGTTTCTCTCCTGTGTGTGTTCTCTGGTGTATTTTAAGTTCTGATGAAGATGTGCAACCTTTCCCACAGTCAGAGCAGCAATGAGATTTCTTCCCTGTGGTTCTCTGCTGGTGTTTTGACGTGGAGAGACTCTTCTCTGCCTTGTCAGCATCATGAGGTTGTTGATGCTCCCCAGAGGATCCACGATAGTCACGTCTCTCTCCTGTGTGAACAACAAGTCAGACAGGTGGTTTAAGGCCCACAACAGCAGAAATCCACTGTAAAAGGTGATGTGTAGCCATGATGTTGTACAAACAATGACATCTGTAATGACTGTTCATTATTTGACATTTGTCTTAAGATTGTCAAGTGAACAACAATAGTCATATAACGTGTCAGGTAACTTATTTGAAAAGTCATTACTTTATTGCATCACTCAACATTTGTCATAATTATTTAAAGCGGTTAATTTGTATCCGTTCTCTAGTTGGACTTCAGCTGCATATTTTCCCCAATTTTCTTCAAATCTGAAAACGTTTAAGCCACGTCCATTTTCTGAAGAATTGCATTATGGGCCCTAAAGTACTGCGTGTATACATCATATTTTGCCGAATGTAGTACGACAACCGGGAACTTTTGACATACTAAACTACATCATACTATGACCAATAAGCAGACTATATACTCAATTAACATCACAAATAGTGCTGTTAGTATGAATATTCTAACACAGCTCAGGACTCTGGGCAGCCATTTTGTTTGTTTAAAAACTAGGTTGCCCCTTTAAAAAAAGCCACACAACAATCAATCAACCAATCTGCAGTTCAACCAATAACCAAGCAGTAATTCCGCCACTGTTTTGGTAATAAGATGATGGATGGGGTTGGAGAAATGTAACTACTCTCAAATTCATAGACAGACCTATGTATGAAACGACTGACCATCCATGATATCAACATTATAGTTTTAACCATGTTGAGGCTATACAGTGTTGATTTACGTTGTTTCTAAACATTGGAGTAAAAAAAGCTTATTCTGGGTTCTGATGGGGTAAACAGTTGAACTAAGCTCATGAGGCATGTGTTATATTCTTCAATAATCAATGGCTATAAATATATATATAAATAAATAAATCATTTAAGTCAAAATATGGATGTAGCAATTGCAGATTTCAGCTTTAACACCAAGCACACCACACATCAGTTCAACTTCCAACCACAGAGTTTGTGTTTCTGTTAAGACAGTACTTACGTTCATCGTCAGTCTCCTCTTCTTTCACTGAAACTTCGTCATCCTCTTTCACTCTGAACGCGTCTTCCTCTTCTTTGTCTGTAACGTCTCTCTCTTCTTCGTTCATGGTAACACCCTCACCCTCTACTTGTTTTTGTATTGTAACAGCCTCCTCTTCCTCCCCCTCTTTCACGAGAGCTTCTTTCTCCATCCAGCAGACCTTCTCTTCTTCAGCAAGAACGGGGTTAAGTTTGAGACTGGAGCTATGAGGCATGTACTGAAGTCGCTGAGCGGTATAATTCAAAGCAGTGTCACTTTATCAGCAGCACGTGATCAATGACGTCTGAAGAATAATTTCGTCGAACACCTGATTGGTTTGGTATTGGGCTCGTTCGACATTGCAGCCGACATTGCAGGTGGCTGCTGACTGACTAAATTACAAAACACCTTGCATCATAAATAACTACTCATTATTATTTATAAATCAGTCAGCCAGTCACCGTTTACCCACAACGCAGCATGGATTTGATGCTCTTGAACACGGCAGTGGTTTAATATATGACATGATGCCAGCAGCATACCACCCTGCATACCACTGCTGGCTTGCCTCTGAAGCTAAGCAGGGTTGGTCCTGGTCAGTCCCTGGATGGGAGACCAGATGCTGCTGGAAGTGGTGTTGGAGTGCCAGTAGGAGGCACTCTTTCCTCAGGTCTAAAAAATATCCCAATGCCCCAGGGCAGTGATTGGGGACACTGCCCTGTGTAGGGTGCCGTCTTTTGGATGGGACGTTAAACGGGTGTCCTGACTCTCTGAGGTCACTAAAGATCCCATGGCACTTATCGTAAGAGTAGGGGTGTTAACCCCGGTGTCCTGGCTAAATTCCCAATCTGGCCCTCAAACCATCATGGTCACCTAATAATCCCCAGTTTACAATTGGCTCATTCATCCCCCTCCTCTCCCCTGTAACTATTCCCCAGGTCGTTGCTGCAAATGAGAATGTGTTCTCAGTCAACTTACCTGGTAAAATAATGGTAAAAAAAAAAAAAAAAATGGCTATGCTGCTACGGCGTGTGACTTCATCTATGAAAATGTGGCTGTTCTAAATTCTGTGTCGCTCAAAGCCTTGAGTAATGAACCTATTTTTTTTGACACAATTGGCTGGAAAGAGCCAATGATTCAGGAAGCTTTGTTTCCCCATCACTACTTTTCAGCATGTTTTCTGTGAATTAGACTACGGGAGTTTTGTAACTTTTTCTCCGTTAGTTGGTCTCGCTGACCATAACCATGCTGGTTGGCTACGCTGGTTAGGCTAATAGCTAGTTGGCTAAAAAGCTAACGTTATCTAGTTGGCTAACATAACTGCATATAGCTAATGTTAGCTGGCTGGCTAGGATAACTGCATATAGCTAATGTTAGCTGACTGGCTAAAATAACTGCATATAGCTAACATTCTTTGATTTGGTTGGATGGTGTTATGTATGTACAAAACGTTGGTTTACTTTAATCACTCAAGTCATGAGTGCAAATGATTGGTTTAATTTAAAGTTAGACATTTGAAGATATTTCTGTTGTAGTATACATCATAGGGAATAGGCTGATCCTCCATATTACTTCACACCTGACTTTGGCATTCTTCTAAATTCTGATTGGTTTAATGTAATAACTCCAAAAATAGAACTGTGAGGTGTTACTTTGCATTGGAAATGTTTTAATATTTTGTTTTAAATTGTGTAAACAAACAATAACTACATTAACTAGAACACATCTCCATTAACTACATCACACCTGTCCAGACCCACTAGAACACACCTCCATCTCCATTAACTACATCACACCTGCCCAGACCCACTAGAACACACCTCCATCTCCATTAACTACATCACACCTGCCCAGACCCACTAGAACACACCTCCATCTCCATTAACTACATCACACCTGTCCAGACCCACTAGAACACACCTCCATCTCCATTAACTACATCACACCTCCATCTCCATTAACTACATCACACCTGCCCAGACCCACTAGAACACACCTCCATCTCCATTAACTACATCACACCTGCCCAGACCCACTAGAACACACCTCCATCTCCATTAAAACTACATCACACCTGTTCAGACCCACTAGAACACACCTCCATCTTCATTAACTACATCACACCTGCCCAGACCCACTAGAACACACCTCCATCTCCATTAACTACATCACACCTGCCCAGACCCACTAGAACACACCTCCATCTCCATTAAAACTACATCACACCTGCCCAGACCCACTAGAACACACCTCCATCTCCATTAAAACTACATCACACCTGTTCAGACCCACTAGAACACACCTCCATCTTCATTAACTACATCACACCTGCCCAGAACCACTAGATCACACCTCCATCTCCATTAACTACATCACACCTCCATCTCCATTAACTACATCACACCTGCCCAGACCCACTAGAACACACCTCCATCTTCATTAACTACATCACACCTGCCCAGAACCACTAGAACACACCTCTATCTCCATTAACTACATCCCACCTGCCCAGACCCACTAGAACACACCTCCATCTTCATTAACTACATCACACCTGCCCAGAACCACTAGAACACACCTCCATCTCCATTAACTACACCACACCCACTAGAACACACCTCCATCTCCATTAACTACATCACACCTGCCCAGACCCACTAGAACACACCTCCATCTCCATTAACTACATCACACCTGCCCAGACCCACTAGAACACACCTCCATCTCCATTAACTACATCACACCTGCCCAGACCCACTAGAACACACCTCAATCTCCATTACCTACATCACACCTGCCCAGACCCACTAGAACACACCTCCATCTCCATTAAATACATCACGCCTGCCCAGACCCACTAGAACACACCCCCATCGCCATTAACTACATCACACCTGCCCAGACCCACTAGTACACACCTCCATCTCCATTAACTACGTCACACCTGCCCAGACCCACTAGAACACACCTCCATCTCCATTAACTACATCACACTGGTCCAGACCCACTAGAACACACCTCCATCTCCATTAACTACATCACACCTGCCCAGACCCACTAGAACACACCTCCAACTCCATTAACTACATCACACCTGCCCAGACCTACTAGAACACACCTCCAACTCCATTAACTTCATCACACCTGCCCAGACCTACTAGAACACACCTCCATCTCCATTAACTACATCACACCTGCCCAGACCCACTAGAACACACCTCCATCTCCATTAACTACATCACACCTGCCCAGACCCACTAGAACACACCTCCATCTCCATTAACTACATCACACCTGCCCAGACCCACTAGAACACACCTCCATCTCCATTAAAACTACATCACACCTGCCCAGACCCACTAGAACACACCTCCATCTCCATTAAAACTACATCACACCTGTTCAGACCCACTAGAACACACCTCCATCTTCATTAACTACATCACACCTGCCCAGAACCACTAGATCACACCTCCATCTCCATTAACTACATCACACCTCCATCTCCATTAACTACATCACACCTGCCCAGACCCACTAGAACACACCTCCATCTCCATTAACTACATCACACCTGCCCAGACCCACTAGAACACACCTCCATCTCCATTAACTACATCACACCTGCCCAGACCCACTACATAATAAAGCATTTGACCTTTCTTTTGAATAAACAACAGCGGATTGGTTGATTTCCAGGTATTAATTAAGTATAATATTTAAGGGTGATTGACGAGAAAAGTATCGTCCAACTCATGGGTATCTCACTGCACCCTCAAATGCCATGTTTTGAAATATACAGACAGACGGATTAAAAGTAATTTTACATTGTATAACTGTACTTCTGACAGCCAACATTCTAACTCCGCCCATAACTTTATGACATCATAACATTCCCAGAAGGATTATTGAGTCATTGTTAGTTTTACACTGAAGACATGACTCTGCCGTTGTGCTGTAGAATTTGTGAATTTTGTCTCTTGTATAATAAGGGACGATCATTTGTCCCAACATCACAGGCCACAGACTTTGATGCAGTTAAAGACTTCCAAAAGTTTTTCCGCAGTTTAAGATCAACTGAGTTTTTTAAATGGGGTTTCTCCCTGTTCACCTGCCAATGTGAATCCTTTGAACGAGACAAGTTACCAGACAGGACATATTGCTAATGTTCCTCCCATTGATAACCTGAAAGACAATTAACTTGTGGGCGGTGTTGGTGATGACGTCCTATTCGATGACGTCGTCCATCGGGATTCCCCAAAAAAGAAGACGCTCTGGATTGATCACTGGAGTCAGATGTGAAGGAGGAGGTTTATCATCAGGAGTCAGATGTGAAGGAGGAGGTTGATCATCAGGAGTCAGATGTGAAGGAGGAGGTTGATCATCAGGAGTCAGATGTGAAGGAGGAGGTTGATCATCAGGAGTCAGATGTGAAGGAGGAGGTTGATCATCAGGAGTCAGGTGTGAAGGAGGAGGTTGATCATCAGGAGTCAGATGTGAAGGAGGAGGTTGATCATCAGGAGTCAGATGTGAAGGAGGAGGTTGATCATCAGGAGTCAGATGTGAAGGAGGAGGTTGATCATCAGGAGTCAGATGTGAAGGAGGAGGTTGATCATCAGGAGTCAGATGTGAAAAGAGGAGGTTGATCATCAGGAGTCAGATGTGAAGGAGGAGGTTGATCATCAGGAGTCAGATGTGAAGGAGGAGGTTGATCATCAGGAGTCAGATGTGAAGGAGGAGGTTGATCATCAGGAGTCAGGTGTGAAGGAGGAGGTTGATCATCAGGAGTCAGATGTGAAGGAGGAGGTTGATCATCAGGAGTCAGATGTGAAGGAGGAGGTTGATCATCAGGAGTCAGATGTGAAGGAGGAGGTTGATCATCAGGAGTCAGATGTGAAGGAGGAGGTTGATCATCAGGAGTCAGATGTGAAAAGAGGAGGTTGATCATCAGGAGTCAGATGTGAAGGAGGAGGTTGATCATCAGGAGTCAGATGTGAAGGAGGAGGTTGATCATCAGGAGTCAGATGTGAAGGAGGAGGTTGATCATCAGGAGTCAGATGTGAAGGAGGAGGTTGATCATCAGTGAACCTCTAGGATTGTGGCTGGGCTGGTGTTTCCACTTCCAGCTTGGTCATATATTTTGATACATTGAATGTTGATATTGTGAATCTATGTTATATATTTGTACCTTCTGTTTCATGAAGTGATGTCACTAAGTACTGCCCCTATATATACAATGCATTCGGAAAGCATTCAGACCCCTTCACTTTTTCCACATTTTGTTACGTTACAGCCTTATTCTAAAATTGACTCAACCATTTTTTCCCCTCATCAATCTACACAATACCCCATAATGACATCACAGTACCCCATTAGACATCACAATACCCAATAATGACAAAGCAAAAACAGGTAAATAAATGAAATAATTTGATTTCCTTTAAAAAACAAGGACATTTCAAAGTGACCCCAAACTTTTGAATGGTAGTGTACATCTACATGATGTATTGTTACACCATGTAGGAGCAGTATAGACCTAGTCTGTTCATTATGTACATCTACATGATGTATTGTTACACCATGTAGGAGCAGTATGGACCTGGTCTGTTCATTATATACATGATGTATTGTTACACCATGTAGGAGCAGTATGGACCTGGTCTGTTCATTATATACATCTACATGATGTATTGTTACACCATGTAGGAGCAGTATGGACCTACAGTAGCTAGCTACTTATTTAGATTTAGTTTGACTTAATATAACTGCCTTAAATGTGCTGTAGTAACCATTTTTTATTCGCACTAATCAATCAACACATTCCTGTCTTTGTATGTCTCTATATAATAGTATTATTTAATTCAATTCATTTACAATAATCTTTGTCTGAAAATAAAATATGATCCTCAACTGCGTTTCCCCTCCAGTCAGCAGACGGCGATGTGCGTCTTTCAGGGGACGCTGCCAGCGTGACGTATAATCTAGTGGACGGTTCTTCATAAACAGCTCGTCAACCACCTCGGTAGCTTGCTAGCCAACATAGCCGAAAGATTCAAGCTATTTAGACGCTTTCGGTGTATATTAGCTACTGTGTTTTAGACACACTTAGGTCGTATCTACTTGTTAACCTATTTAATATTACGTTATTTTGTATCAGTCAGCTATAGGAGCTGGCTGGTCCAATTAGCACTAGCCTAGTCGCTAATGATAGCTAGCTAGCTAACGTCCCCGACCATGAGCTCCCTAAACATCACCTCTCCTGTTAAAGAAGAGGTGATCTGCTGGACGGAGAAAGAAGCTCTTGTGAAAGAGGAGAAGGAAGAAGACAATATCACAGTAAAACAAGAAGTAGAGGGTGAGGCTGTTACAGTGACAGAAGAGAAAGACGTTACAGTGAAAGATGCGTTCAGAGTGAAAGAGGAGGATTTTACTGTGAAAGAAGAGGAGGATGTAGTTTTTCGTGTGAAAGAAGAGGAGGTTGGAGATCTGTTTAACACCAGTAAGTACCGTCTCTGCAGTCGTTGAACCAATATGCAGTAAAGGGGTTCTACACTTTAATGTTGTTCTGTAGGAATGGCTGAAGCTACACTGTAACGTGTAGAACATCAAGAGTGGACCATCAACAAAACATTAACAATTGATCAAATGCATCCAATGACAATGCCTGAAATACTGTAGTCCTCAATATCTCCTATTAGATTAGCCCAATATGTAGTCTTAAAGGGGCAATCAGTAGTTGTTACATCCATTTTGGGACTTATACATTAATGATATGTACCCATTGCTTCTTTAAGAATTCACTTACAAATGCCTCATGAGCTTAGTTCAACTATCGTACCCCATCAGAACCCAAAATATAAGCTTTTTTTTATTCCAATGTTTGTCAGTAAATATAAACAAACACGGTATATCCTCAAAACATGGTTAAAATTATAATGTTGATATCATGGATGGTTGCATTTCTCCATCCCCATCCCCCAGCTTTTTACCGAAACGGGCAGGGAGTACGCTTTGTTATTGTTTCTACTGCTGATTGCTGCCCCCGTTACTCCTCAAGGTCCAAGGACTATATGTTATTTTCAGAGGTAGACTGGTTCTGGCAGCTAAAATAGTCAAATATTCCATCTAAATGTGAATCCATTCTCAATTGCGATACATTTCTAGAAACATAAATCGCTGCACTTTCATATCAATTCAGAATAATTTCACACAATACTTTCATATCACATCAAAGTAAGTAACCAGTTGAAATACCCCAAACGGTAAACCAAATTCGTTTCTTGTAATTTCACCTTCCTTTAGGCTTCTTTTTCTTCTTTGGACTTTATATGGCAGTTGGCAACCAACTTTAAGGTGCATTACCACCATCAACTGGACTGGAGTGTGATCTTTCAATCACCCACGTGGGTATATACCAAGACAGTCACGAAGAGGGCAAAACAAAACCTTTTCCCCCTCAGGAGATTGAAAAGATTTATCATGGGTCCCCAGATCCTCAAAAGGTAATACAGCTGCACCATCGAGAGCATCCTGACCGGTTGCATCACCGCCTGGTATGGCAACTGCTCGGCATTTGACCGTAAGGCGCTACAGAGGGTAGTGAAAACAGCCCAGTACATCACTGTGGCCAAGCTTCCTGCCATCCAGGACCTATATAATAGGCGGTGTCAGAGGAAAGCCCACAAAATTGTCAGAGACTCCAGTCAACAGTATAGACTGTTTTCTCTGCTACCGCACGGCAAGTGGTACCGCAGCGCCAAGTCTAGAACCAAAAGCCTCCTCAACAGCTTCTACCCCCAAGCCATAAGACTGCTGAACAATTAATAAAATCACCACCGGACAATTTACATTGACCCCCCCCCCCCCACCCCCCTCCCTTTTGTGCACTGCTGCTACTCGCTGGTTGTTTGTTACCTATGCATAGTCCCTACACTCCCCTACCTTCATGTACAGATTACCTCAACTAGCCTGTAACCCCGCACGCTGACTCAGTACCGGTGCCCCCTGTATATAGCCTCCACACTGACTCAGTACCGGTGCCCCCTGTATATAGCCTCCACACTGACTTGGTACCGGTACCCCCTGTATATAGCCTCCACACTGACTCGGTACCGGTGCCCCCTGTATATAGCCTCCACACTGACTCAGTACCGGTGCCCCCTGTATATAGCCTTCACACTGACTCAGTACCGGTGCCCCCTGTATATAGCCTCCACACTGACTCAGTACCGGTGCCCCCTGTATATAGCCTCCACACTGACTCAGTACCGGTGCCCCCTGTATATAGCCTCCACACTGACTCAGTACCGGTGCCCCCTGTATATACCCTCCACACTGACTCAGTACCGGTGCCCCCTGTATATAGCCTCCACACTGACTCAGTACCGGTGCCCCCTGTATATAGCCTCCACACTGACTCAGTACCGGTGTCCCCTGTATATAACCTCCACACTGACTCAGTACCGGTGCCCCCTGTATATAGCCTCCACACTGACTCGGTACCGGTGCCCCCTGTATATAGCCTCCACACTGACTCAGTACCGGTGCCCCCTGTATATAACCTCCACACTGACTCGGTACCGGTGCCCCCTGTATATAGCCTCCACATTGACTCAGTACCGGTGCCCCCTGTATATAGCCTCGTTATTGTGTTACTTTTTATTATTACTTTTTTATTTTAGTCCACTTAATAAACTTTTTCTTCTTGAACTGCACTGTTGGTTAAGGGCTTGTAAGTAAAGCATTTCACAGTAAAGTCTAAGTTCGTGTCTTGACGGATTTGTAAAAAAACGGTTTGTCATAAAACACTATATATATATTTTTTTTAAATGTTGCTGACACCCCCCCCAGAGGTGTCTCATTATTGGGATTCATTGCTGATTCCTACCTGTAGCTCACTATGAGGTGTCTAGTGATATAGGTTAAGGGCCCTGTTGGAGATTGGTGGTTGGTAGCGGAGTCGAGGGAACAAGCAGGGTTGGACAGGGCCATGTTATTTTCCCACACACAGTCTCTGTGGTTCATATGAACCCCATTCCTGGGAATTAGATTTGATTACAAATCGCCCCTGTCTGTTACCACTCCGCTGTCTGTCCCATTCCCAGTTAGGTTACGAGGCGCTTTGTTACCAGTACCTTGACTGGTTGATAGGGGAAACCTCCATGCTTATTATAGAACAAATAATTAGGGAAAAACTTTTTAGTAAACTGAAATAAAATACGGACAATTCCTTCGACCTCATTGCTTTGTTTTTGCTCTGACATGCACTGTCATCTGTGGGACCTTATACAGACAGGTGTGTGCCTTTACAAATCATGTCCAATCAATTGAATTTAACACAGGTGGACTCTGAACAAGTTGTAGATACATACTTACTGGCAAAACTCCACTTAATTTAAAGAAACACAGCCATGTCTATATATTTTGTAATTTCTAATGAATTCTGTATTGTATTATGTAGAAGGGTGGCCTTTGCTCGATCCTTGGCTTGTGCGAGCCGGAACGGCTAATAGGTCATCTCCTGTTTCTGAAGCGTGAGGAAGACTCAGGGGTTTTATGTAATGTTATGTACACTACCGTTCAAAGTTTGGGGTCACTTAGAAATGGCCTTGTTTTTGAAAGAAAAGCACATTTATTGATCAGAAATACAGTGTAGGCATTGTTAATGTTGTAAGTGACTATTACGAGTCTTATAGCAAATGGTCTGAATACTTATGTAAATAAGGTATTTCTGTTTATTACCTGTTTTCACTTTGTCATTCTGGGCTACTGATGACACCCCTCTGAAACAAGATAACCATCAGAAAAAAAACCTCTTCCTTAGCCTACTCCTCCCGCTGCTGCTGGCCTTCGTAAATTCTGATGTTATGCTCCTATAGTTTCTGGTAATAGGCTACACCAGCAGTCGTTATCCTCCTATAGTTTCTGGTAATAGACTACACCAGCAGTCGTTATGCTCCTATAGTTTCTGGTAATAGGCTACACCAGCAGTCGTTATGCTCCAATAGTTTCTGGTAATAGGCTACACCAGCAGTCGTTATGCTCCTATAGTTTCTGGTAATATACTACACCAGCAGTCGTTATCCTCCTATAGTTTCTGGTAATAGGCTACACCAGCAGTCGTTATGCTCCTATAGTTTCTGGTAATATACTACACCAGCAGTCGTTATGCTCCTATAGTTTCTGGTAATAGGCTACACCAGCAGTCGTTATGCTCCTATAGTTTCTGGTAATAGGCTACACCAGCAGTCGTTATGCTCCTATAGTTTCTGGTAATATACTACACCAGCAGTCGTTATGCTCCTATAGTTTCTGGTAATAGACTACACCAGCAGTCGTTATGCTCCTATAGTTTCTGGTAATAGGCTACACCAGCAGTCGTTATGCTCCTATAGGTTCTGGTAATAGACTACACCAGCAGTCGTTATGCTCCTATAGTTTCTGGTAATAGGCTACACCAGCAGTCGTTATGGTCCTATAGTTTCTGGTAATAGGCTACACCAGCAGTCGTTATGCTCCTATAGTTTCTGGTAATAGGCTACACCAGCAGTCGTTATGCTCCTATAGTTTCTGGTAATAGGCTACACCAGCTGTCGTTATGCTCCTATAGTTTCTGGTAATAGGCTACACCAGCAGTCGTTATGCTCCTATAGTTTCTGGTAATAGGCTACACCAGCAGTCGTTATGCTCCTATAGTTTCTGGTAATAGGCTACACCAGCTGTCGTTATGCTCCTATAGTTTCTGGTAATATACTACACCAGCAGTCGTTATGGTCCTATAGTTTCTGGTAATAGGCTACACCAGCAGTCGTTATGCTCCTATAGTTTCTGGTAATATGCTACACCAGCAGTCGTTATGCTCCTATAGTTTCTGGTAATAGGCTACACCAGCAGTCGTTATGCTCCTATAGTTTCTGGTAATAGGCTACACCAGCAGTCATTATGCTCCTATAGTTTCTGGTAATAGGCTACACCAGCAGTCGTTATGCTCCTATAGTTTCTGGTAATAGGCTACACCTGCAGTCGTTATGCTCCTATAGTTTCTGGTAATAGATTACACTGGCAGTCGTTATGCTCCTATAGTTTCTGGTAATAGGCTACAGCAGCAGTCGATATGCTCCTATAGTTTCTGGTAATAGGCTACACCAGCAGTCGTTATGCTCCTATAGTTTCTGGTAATAGGCTACACCAGCAGTCGTTATGCTCCTATAGTTTCTGGTAATAGGCTACACCAGCAGTCGTTACGCTCCTATAGTTTCTGGTAATAGGCTACACCAGCAGTCGTTACGCTCCTATAGTTTCTGGTAATAGGCTACACCATCAGTCGATATGCTCCTATAGTTTCTGGTAATAGGCTACACCAGCAGTCGTTATGCTCCTATAGTTTCTGGTAATAGGCTACACCAGCAGTCGTTATGCTTTTATAGTTTCTGGTAATAGGCTACACCAGCAGTCGTTATGTTCCTATAGTTTCTGGTAATAGACTACACCAGCAGTCGTTATGCTCCTATAGTTTCTGGTAATAGGCTACACCAGCAGTCGTTATGCTCCTATAGTTTCTGGTAATAGGCTACACCAGCAATCGTTATGCTCCTATAGTTGCTGGTAATATGCTACACCAGCAGTCGTTGTGCTCCTATAGTTTCTGGTAATAGGCTACACCAGCAGTCATTATGCTCCTATAGTTTCTGGTAATAGGCTACACCAGCAGTCGTTATGCTCCTATAGTTTCTGGTAATAGGCTACACCAGCAGTCGTTATGCTCCTATAGTTTCAGTCAGCAACCTTTTCCATTTGGTGCCAAGTTATCTGACCATTACTACTGATCTGGTGCAAATTGTGATTTTCATATTCACATTTTATTGGAACAGTTTCATTTAATTTATAATAGTCTTTGTATCTCAACATCATTCTCTGTGGTTAATCTACATTCTATTTAAATTAAGTTATAAAGAAACATTTTTATTGACATTGCTAAGTTAAAAAAAAAAATAACTAAGTAAAGCCATTTTTTTAAATTATGAAATGCACTCGAACTATGTATCATTTAGTGTCTCTTTATGTTACGCTGGGAAACAGTTTTCATGGGCACAGAAATCCTAAATCATTTCAGAGTTTGCTAAACCCAATGGTTCTAACCGAGAGTTACCTTAACTTTATTGACACCCAAATGGATACTGTCATGAACGCGGTTCTTCAATAATTACACATAATTCTTAATACTGTAGCTGTTTAGTTAGTCACATGTTCAACTATCATCAGCTAATCCAGGAAATCATTTTCTGAATGACAGTCACATGACAAACATCACGACATGCAACAACAACCAAAGTGCTTCTTCATTCATTACTCTGGTAAAGACAGTTATGCCGTGCTCCACGTTGGATCCAACATCCCTAACAAATTGATGTTTATAATGTTATTGTCTGCTTGATTTACAGTAGGGTCTCGTTAGTCTGTTTAGACACAGAGATACTTAGCTCATAATGTGTAGAGAACTGTTCCTTGATGGATAGGCTGTTGTACAACACACAGAGCTATTTTCCTTTATTTGTTGTTAGGTGAAGTTATGGGTCCTACAGTAGGTCTGTTATTGTTAGGTGAAGTTATGGGTCCGACAGTAGGTCTATGTTATTGTTAGGTGAAGTTATGGGTTCTACAGTAGGTCTATGTTATTGTTAGGTGAAGTTATGGGCGAATTTGGCAAACAGTGTACAAACCCTCATTGTCAGGCTGATGGAAAAGCTAGACAACAAGCATTTTACTGGTTGAAGGGTTTTTTAAGTACAAAGCGGTTGATTTGCGATGATGACACAAACATATTATAAGCAGGACATTCAAACGAGCCTTACAATTATAATCCAAAGTAGTGTGAAATGCACTCAAGCAACCTGGAAATGGAGGTTACTCCCCTGAGTTTTCCCCCATTCACATTCAGAATACTTAGTGAAAAACTAAAATCTTTGCTCACCATTTTCGCTCCAGGCAGATATACTACATACAATTTTATTAAACACAGAAAGGGGCCTATATTGGAGACCAAAGTCGTCTGGCACAGTGCTTAGAGTTTCAACAACATGAATAACTTATTTCAAGACAACACGCTTAGATGTTACTACTAATGTGAAAACAAGACAAAATATGACTGTTCTTGCCTATTTTAAGACAAATTTCAAATAATCATTACATTCATTACAGACGTCAATTGTTGTACAACATCATGGCTACGCTGTTGGCATCACTTTTTACAGTGGATTTCCGCTGTGGTGGGCCTTTAACCATCTGTCTGACTTTGTTGTTCACACAGGAGAGAGACGGGACTACCGTGGGTCCTCTGGGGAGCCTCAACAACCTCATGATGCTGACGAGGCAGAGAAGAGTCTCTCCAGATCAGAACACATCAAGAAACACCAGCGGAGATCCACAGGGAAGAAACCTCACTGCTGCTCTGACTGTGGGAAGAGATTCACCTCCTTAGCAGGCATTAAAATTCATCAGAAAATCCACACAGTAGAGAAACCTTATAGCTGTCAATGTGGGAAGAGTTTTACTCATTCAACCAGACTGATATCACACCAGAGAACACACACAGGAGAGAAATCGTATAGCTGTGATCAATGTGGGAAGAGTTTTGTTACATCTGGCCATCTGAAAATACACCAGAGAACACACACAGGGGAGAAACCGTTTAGCTGTACTCAATGTGGTAAGAGTTTTACTCAGCTAAGCAACCTTATATCACACCAGAGAACACACACAGGAGATAAACCATATAGCTGTGGTCAATGTGGGAAGAGTTTTGGTCAATCTAGCACTCTGACTCTACACCAAAGAATACACACAGGAGAGAAATCTTATAGCTGTACTCAATGTGGTAAGAGTTTTACTCAGCTAAGCAGCCTGATATCACACCAGAGAACACACACAGGAGAGAAGCCATATAGCTGTAATGAATGTCGGAAGAGTTTTATTCACCTAAGCAGCTTGATGTCACACAAGAGAACACACACAAGAGAGAAATCTTATAGCTGTACTCAATGTGGGAAGAGTTTTGATACGTCTAGCCATCTTATTGTACACCAGAGAATACACACAGGAGAGAAACCTTATAGCTGTGGTCAATGTGGGAAGAGTTTTGGTCAATCTAGCACTCTGACTCTACACCAGAGAATACACACAGGAGAGAAATCGTATAGCTGTGGTCAATGTGGGAAGAGTTTTACTACATCTGCCCAACTGACTCTACACCAGAGAACACACACAGGAGAGAAACCTTATAGCTGTGATCAATGTGGGAAGAGTTTTACTACATCTGCCCAACTGACTCTACACCAGAGAACACACACAGGAGAGAAACCTTATAGCTGTGATCAATGTGGGAAGAGTTTTGCTGCATCTAGCACTCTGACTCTACACCAGAGAATACACACAGGAGAGAAATCTTATAGCTGTGATCAATGTGGAAAGAGTTTTGGTCGATCTGGCCAGCTGACATCACACCAGAGAATACACACAGGAGAGAAACCTTATAGCTGTGATCAATGTGGAAAGAGTTTTGGTCGATCTGGCCAGCTGACATCACACCAGAGAATACACACAGGAGATAAATCTTATACCTGTGGTCAATGTGGGAAGAGTTTTACTACATCTAGCATTCTGACTGTACACCAGAGAACACACACAGGAGATAAACCTTATACTTGTGGTCAATGTGGGAAGAGTTTTACTACATCTGGCTCTCTGACTGTACACCAGAGAATACACACGGGAGAGAAACCTCATAGCTGTGATCAATGTGGGAAGAGGTACACTGATAAAAGATCTCTGATTAAACATCAGAAAATACATGGAGTTGTTTCATGATATCAATGAATTAATGTCACAATGTAGAATGTTTTAACATTGTAGTAGGAGTATTTAAATGATGTCACAATGTAGAACCCTAAATGTTTGTCCCCTGTTCTATTGATTTCAGCATGATATGGATATTAGCCTCAGGGTAAAAATCCAGGCTCTGAATTGGAAGAGTACTATTTATGTAATTTAACAAAAAGTGACTAACACAAAAAGAGCTGTGTTACACTTACCATGTTGATGACCCACTTGAATCATAATGCAACACTTCGAAATGTAGCGATCTATTTTCTACAAATTGTCCTCTAATCAGGGATGTACACATTATTCCCATATTCTGTGTGTTTTTTGAGCTTTTAGTTTTAACAGGACGCGTAACCTCATCTCCCTTCTGTCACACAATTAATTTTGACATGATATCGATGAGTGATGACAAATAAGTGTTGTGTTCCTTTGTTTAGTGACCCCTACATTTAAATGCATCACTTTAAAATGTAGCTGACTGTCTTCTGCAGGTTGTCCTCTAACCAGTGAGATAAAATATATCTCCCATTTCCATGTGTTTTTTTAGTTGTTAGTTTCAACAGCAAGTACATTCTGATTTCCCCCCTAATCGATATCAGTGATTTATTGCTACTTGTCAAAACAACAGTGTTTCTGGTGCTTGTGCAGTTTATAAGGTGCTTGTTTTTAAAAATATTATTATTGTGGCCGATGTTTGTGTATATACCACATGTTAGGTTTTCAATTGATCCCAAACTGTTTCTGCATATTGGTTATTGATTTGAACATGTTAAACTGTGTTTTGACATTGGGGCTATCCCACCTAGCAACTATGCAACCAATTATTTCATATTTACATTTTATGTAACATTTGGTAATGATAATTATTTATGCAACCAACTGACAATTATATTGACATTGTGCTTTTAGAATATCAAGGTTAATTCTCACATGTGCCAAACCAAATGTACTAGAGCATGACATTGGGGACTGGACCCAGATCCAACAACATGCCTATCTAGTGAACCCTGAAAAGAGAGAGAAGCTCCGCAGTGAGGTGGAAAGTTACTGGATATTGCAGGAGTTTCTTCTTGAAATCAGACACGTCCGCGGTAAGGACAACCTGGTTGCTGATTGTCTCACGGGGGGCAGTCAAAAATATTTGTGTTTTGCATTTAGCCAGTGCGTTGCCATGGATCACAATTTATTTTGACTGCACGGTTTTCCGTATTGGAGATGAGTTTTGTTTGGGCTCGTTCCAAGGGGACGAGAGTTCTAGAAGCTAGTGAGTTTTAGGAAGACGAGAGTTCTAGAAGCTAGTGAGTTTTTGAATTCTATAGAAAGAAAAAGGAGAAAAGTTATGATTGTATATTATTATTTAGAAATTGTTTTTTTTCTTGTTTTTAATTGTTGATAGCCAGTAGACACCATGTTTATATTGGTGAAGCATTGTGGTTGATTATAATGTGAAATGGAAGTTGTTTTCTGTTGGTGGTGAGCAAACTTGTCCAACAAAAATATAGGATATATTTGTTGTCTTAAGGGGGGAAGGTGTTACAGGCTTTATTGCGTATAGCTCGTTAGCACGTAGTACGCAACACCTTTAGTTGCTCCACGTTTTTGGTTTGCTTCCTGTCTTTAAGTTTGGTGTGGGTTTTTCTTTTGTTTGGCTCTTCTTGGGCAGATTTAGTGGGTGTCATGGTGGGTGTCTTTTAGGTCCCAGTTGTTACCAGTCAATTTTCAATCGATGCCCCCGTAGTGTCTTTCAGAGCCCATCCTAAAAAACAAGTTATGTTTTGGGTTGGATGTAGCATCATATTGTTAATATTTGAATCAATGGCATTTCCTTTGCAATGCTCATTAGTTAGTTGTTCTTCGTTTTTTTTTTATCCTCAATATTTCTGTTTATTTTCACTGTTTTTTCCTGTGAAGCCATTGTGTTGCATCCATGTCTGAAATGTGCTGCATAAATAAAGCTTGATTTGATTTCAACAAATGAATCCAATGACTGACCAATCAACAGACTCTTGGTCCCTCTTAGTATTTGTTAATGAATAGAATACAGTATATACATATGAGATGAGTAATACATAGACTAAGATACAGTAGAATAGGATAGAATACAGTATATACATATGAGATGAGTAATACATAGACTAAGATACAGTAGAATAGAATACAGTATATACATATGAGATGAGTAATACATAGACTAAGATACAGTAGAATAGAATACAGTATATACATATGAGATGAGTAATACATAGACTAAGATACAGTAGAATAGGATAGAATACAGTATATACATATGAGATGAGTAATGCCAGATATGTAAACATGCAGGAGATCCATGAAGGAAAGATAGTGATGGTGCTCAGTGACGTTGTTGCAAATGGTGGGGAACAACCAATCACGATGAGGGATCGCCAGCTGTGAACGCTTTAGCATGCTGGAGACAACCATGGAGAATGTGAATCAAGTGTTCCAATTGTAAAACGTTTGATTTAATTACATCAAGTGTTCCAATGGTAAAACGTTTGATTTAATTACATCAAGTGTTCCAATGGTAAAACGTTTGATTTAATTACATCAAGTGTTCCAATGGTAAAACGTTTGATTTAATTACATCAAGTGTTCCAATGGTAAAACGTTTGATTTAATTACATCAAGTGTTCCAATGGTAAAACGTTTGATTTAATTACATCAAGCGTCCCAATGGTAAAACGTTTGATTTAATTACATCAAGTGTTCCAATGGTAAAACGTTTGATTTAATTACATCAAGTGTTCCAATGGTAAACCGTTTGAGTTCATTGTGACGCGTCACGTTGCTGTTTATTGCCACGTTGGGATGCAACCTTTTTTTAACCAGTTCTGATGGTTGTTAATAGTGGGATTTTGACATTATTATCGTTAAATCAACATACTGGACACTCCCAACACTCCCACCTATCAATATCTTTGGCACCGTAGACATCAAGTCACTTGACAGTAATGTTCCATACAATGTTGCATTCCATGTTTGAAAGGTCATTTTCATTGAAGACAAGACATATTAACATTCCATAAAATTTTAAATCAAGGCTGAGGCTCAAAATAGTCGCCTTCACTTTACTTAAAGTGTAGGAAGCAGTGGAGTAAAACAATTTACTCACCAACAACAGCATTGCCTTAAAGTCTCACATGATGATGTAATGACATCACAATACCCCATAATGACATCACAATACCCAATGATGATGCGTTGTTACACCATGTTGGAGCAGTATAGACCTAGTCTGTTCATTATATACATCTACATGATGTATTGTTACACCATGTAGCAGCAGTATAGACCTAGTCTGTTCATTATATACATCTACATGATGTGTTGTTACACCATGTAGGAGCAGTATAGACCTAGTCTGTTCATTATATACATCTACATGATGTATTGTTACACCATGTAGGAGCAGTATAGACCTAGTCTGTTCATTATATACATCTACATGATGTATTGTTACACCATGTAGGAGCAGTATAGACCTAGTCTGTTCATTATATACATCTACATGATGTATTGTTACACCATGTAGGAGCAGTATAGACCTAGTCTGTTCATTATATACATCTACATGATGTATTGTTACACCATGTAGGAGCAGTATGGACCTAGTCTGTTCATTATATACATCTACATGATGTATTGTTACACCACGTTGGAGCAGTATAGACCTAGTCTGTTCATCATATTCATCTAAATGATGTATTGTTACACCATGTAGGAGCAGTATAGACCTAGTCTGTTCATTATATACATCTACATGATATATTGTTACACCATGTAGGAGCAGTATAGATATACAGTAGCTAGCTGCTAATTTAGATGTAGTATAACTTGATGAAACTGCCTTAAAATGTGCTGTGGTAAACATTTTTTATTCGCACTAATCAATCAACACATTCCTGTCTTTGTATGTCTCAATATAATGGTATTATTTAATTAAATCCATTTACAATAATCTTTGTCTGAAAATAAAATATGAACCTCAACTGCGTTTCCCCTCCAGTCAGCAGACGGCGATGTGCGTCTTTCAGGCGACGCTGCCAGCGTGACGTATAATCTAGTGGACGGTTCTTCATAAACAGCGCGTCAACCACCTCGGTAGCTTGCTAGCCAACATAGCCGAAAGATTCAAGCTATTTATACGCTTTCGGTGTATATTAGCTACTGTGTTTTCGACACACTTAGGTCGTATCTAGTTGTTAACCTATTTAATATTACGTTATTTTGTATTAGTCAGCTATAGTAGCTGGCTGGTTTAGTTAGCACTAGCATAGTCGCTAATGACAGCTAGCTGGCTAACATCCCCGACCATGACCTCCCTAAACTACCCCCCTCTTGTTCAAGAAGAGGCGGTCTGCTGGACGGAGAAAGAATCTCTGGGGCAGAACATTGTCGTGAAAGAAGAGGAGGAAGAAGAGGATTTCACAGTAAAACAAGAAGTAGAGGGTGAGGCTGTTACCCTGAAAGAAGAAGAGAAAGACGTTACAGTGAAAGAAGAAGAGAAAGACGTTACAGTGAAAGAAGAGGCGTTCAGAGTGAAAGAGGAGGAGGAGGAGGTTACAGTAAAAGAAGAGGAGGATGCCGTTTTTGAAGTGAAGAAGGAAGGGGAGATTACTGTCACATTGGAAGATGAAGAGGAGATAGGAGATCTGATTAGCACCAGTAAGTACCGCCTTAAATTCGTTTTTTACTTGGGATATTCGGAGTTGGCTCGTCAATACCTCTTCAACGGAGGGCCCAGGATGATGACTGATATGTCTAGAATCAGACGACGTAGAGAACAAGCTACCCCTTGTTTTCTCCGTTCCGTTTCCAAAAAGTGACTTAACATATATATTTCAGAAGGGTCTATCTGCTGACCGCAGACTGGGGGGCACGGCATGGAGTGATGATTTACTGCACACAGTGCCCCCCAATAGTGCCATGTGAGAGTTGGGTTGGCTACACCAAAGATTATGGATATACTGACAAGATGTCTCGCCGCCCTAACAAGGGGAGTCGTTGTCCACAAAGCGGCACTGCGGGTTGTCTAGCTCCCGCCTATCCTTTCTTTGGATTGGTTGATTCATCTTATTATTGTAATCTATTGTTTATATTCTATGAGGGTTGTTGTCGTCAACCGCCTGTATTCAATGGAGAGAGATGCTAAGCTACTAGCATGAATATGCATAGCGATCTGGAGACAACTCCTATAGTGTTTTTTATCAAAGTTGTCGGTATGTCACGCGTCCACATAACAACTTAAGCATTACGAAACTTCTGTTGGATCAAGTAAACCTCACGTAGCAAATAAGCCATTAATTTTGTTGTTGACCAAATTCGACACTTTCCACATTGGGTTGATAATTGTTTCCACTTGGATACAACCTACTGTAGCCTACTGGCATGACCTAGAGAGATACAACCTACTGTAACCTACTGGCATGACCTCGAGAGATACAACCTACTGTAACCTACTGGCATGACCTAGAGAGATACAACCTACTGTAACCTACTGGCATGACCTAGAGAGTTACAACCTACTGTAACCTACTGGCATGACCTAGAGAGATACAACCTACTGTAACCTACTGGCATGACCTAGAGAGATACAACCTACTGTAACCTACTGGCATGACCTAGAGAGATACAACCTACTGTAACCTACTGGCATGACCTCGAGAGATACAACCTACTGTAACCTACTGGCATGACCTAGAGAGATACAACCTACTGTAACCTACTGGCATGACCTAGAGAGTTACAACCTACTGTAACCTACTGGCATGACCTAGAGAGATACAACCTACTGTAACCTACTGGCATGACCTAGAGAGATACAACCTATTGTAACCTACTGGCATGACCTAGAGAGATACAACCTACTGTAACCTACTGGCATGACCTAGAGAGATAAAGTTGTAAAGTTCCTGGATTTTAAACAAATATTTGGCCAAAAATGTAATATGCATCCCTTTATTCTAAAATGTATCACAATACCCCATAATGACATCACAATACCCCATAATGACATCACAATACCCCATAATGACATCACAATACCCCATAATGACATCACAATACCCCATAATGCCATCACAATACCCCATAATGCCAAAGCAAAAACAGGTTTCGATTTTTTGCAAATGTATTGAAATTATTCCCCAGGATAACTAGTCTCAGAGTAATGTAAGAACCCAGGATAACTAGTCTCAGAGTAATGTAAGAACCCAGGATAACTAGTCTCAGAGTAATGTAAGATCCCAGGATAACTAGTCTCAGAGTAATGTAAGATCCCAGGAGAACTAGTCTCAGAGTAATGTAAGATCCCAGGATAACTAGTCTCAGAGTAATGTAAGATCCCAGGATAACTAGTCTCAGAGTAATGTAAGATCCCAGGATAACTAGTCTCAGAGTAATGTAAGATCCCAGGATAACTAGTCTCAGAGTAATGTAAGATCCCAGGATAACTAGTCTCAGAGTAATGTAAGATCCCAGGATAACTAGTCTCAGAGTAATGTAAGATCCCAGGATAACTAGTCTCAGAGTAATGTAAGATGCCAGGATAACTAGTCTCAGAGTAATGTAAGATCCCAGGATAACTAGTCTCAGAGTAATGTTAGATCCCAGGATAACTAGTCTCAGAGTAATGTAAGATCCCAGGATAACTAGTCTCAGAGTAATGTAAGATGCTTGGAAAAAGAAGCTGAAAAGAATAACAGAACGGCACCATTAGAACTAAAATGTGTCGCCTGGATATCAGACCCCCAACCCTCCAAACTGTAAATAAATAATAAAATGTGTATCCTGGATGTCAGACCCCCAACCCTCCAAACTGTAAATAAATAAATATGTGTCTCCTGGATGTCAGACCCTCAACCCTCCAAACTGTAAATAAATAATAAAATGTGTCGTCTGGATGTCAGACTCCCAACCCTCCAAACTAAATAAATAATAAAATGTGTCGCCTGGATGTCAGACCCCCAACCCTCCAAACTGTAAATAAATAATAAAATGTGTCTCCTGAATGTCAGACCCCCAACCCTTCAAACTAAATAAATAATAAAATGTGAATCCTGGATGTCAGACTCCCAACCTTCCAAACTGTAAATAAATAAATAAAATGTGTCTCCTTGGCAACAGTAGAACCTCAGCACGTTTACTGTATATGTCGAGACAAAGGAATGATGTAAACAAATAATCCAAAATATTTTTGTCAATGAGACAGTATATAAACAAAGGAATGACCGAACCCCCTTTGGTGACTGAATGCTTGTAAGGAAAACTAGATGATCAAAACATTAGATCACATCAAATAAGCCTGAGTGGTTTCACCTCCTCCCAGACTATACTACAGTTATAACTATACATAGTTATACAGGATACTACAGTTATACAGGATACTACAGTTATAGAGGATACTACAGTTATACAGGATACTACAGTTATACAGGATACTACAGTTATACAGGATACTACAGTTATACAGGATACTACAGTTGTAACTATACATAGTTATACAGGATACTACAGTTATACAGGATACTACAGTTATACAGGATACTACAGTTATAACTATACATAGTTATACTGGATACTACAGTTATAACTATACATAGTTATACAGGATACTACAGTTATACAGGATACTACAGTTATAACTATACATAGTTATACAGGATACTACAGTTATACAGGATACTACAGTTATAACTATACATAGTTATACAGGATACTACAGTTATACAGGATACTACAGTTATACAGGATACTACAGTTATAACTATACATAGTTATACAGGATACTACAGTTATACAGGATACTACAGTTATACAGGATACTACAGTTATACAGGATACTATAGTTATACAGGATACTACAGTTATACAGGATACTACAGTTATAACCATACATAGTTATACAGGATACTACAGTTATAACTATACATAGTTATACAGGATACTACAGTTATAACTATACATAGTTATACAGGATACTACAGTTGTAACTATACATAGTTATACAGGATACTACATTTATACAGGATACTACAGTTATACAGGATACTACAGTTATACAGGATACTACAGTTATAACTATACATAGTTATACAGGATACTACAGTTATAGAGGATACTACAGTTATAGAGGATACTACAGTTATAACTATACACAGTTATCCAGGATACTACAGTTATACAGGATACTACAGTTATACAGGATACTACAGTTATAACTATACATAGTTATACAGGATACTACAGTTATACAGGATACTACAGTTATACAGGATACTACAGTTATACAGGATACTACAGTTATAACTATACACAGTTATACAGGATACTACAGTTATACAGGATACTACAGTTATAACTATACATAGTTATACAGGATACTACAGTTATACAGGATACTACAGTTATAACTATACATAGTTATACAGGATACTACAGTTATACAGGATACTACAGTTATACAGGATACTACAGTTATACAGGATACTACAGTTATACAGGATACTACAGTTATAACTATACATAGGTATACAGGATACTACAGTTATAACTATACATAGTTATACAGGATACTACAGTTATAACTATACATAGTTATACAGGATACTACAGTTATAACTATACATAGTTATACATGATACTACAGTTATAACTATACACAGTTATACAGGATACTACAGTTATACAGGATACTACAGTTATACAGGATACTGAAGTTATAACTATACATAGTTATACAGGATACTACAGTTATAACTATACATAGTTATACAGGATACTACAGTTATAACTATACATAGTTATACAGGATACTACAGTTATACAGGATACTACAGTTATACAGGATACTACAGTTATACAGGATACTACAGTTATAACTATACATAGGTATACAGGATACTACAGTTATAACTATACATAGTTATACAGGATACTACAGTTATAACTATACATAGTTATACAGGATACTACAGTTATAACTATACATAGTTATACATGATACTACAGTTATAACTATACACAGTTATACAGGATACTACAGTTATACAGGATACTACAGTTATACAGGATACTAAAGTTATAACTATACATAGTTATACAGGATACTACAGTTATAACTATACATAGTTATACAGGATACTACAGTTATAACTATACATAGTTATACAGGATACTACAGTTATACAGGATACTACAGTTATACAGGATACTACAGTTATACAGGATACTACAGTTATAACTATACATAGTTATACAGGATACTACAGTTATACAGGATACTACAGTTATAACTATACATAGTTATTCCAAAGGTGGGCTACTTACTATCCACTGTTTGCAAGCCACCGTTGCTGATCTATTTTATTTATTTATTTCACCTTTATTTAACCAGGTAGGCAAGTTGAGAACAAGTTCTCATTTACAATTGCGACCTGGCCAAGATAAAGCAAAGCAGTGTGACACAGACAACACAGAGTTACACATGGAGTGTAACAAACATACAATAATCAAACATCAATAATACAGTAGAAAAATAAGTCCAAGATAAAGCACAGAGAACTGTTCCTTTATTCAGGACATTTAGAATGATAACGCACTACAGATTATTGTCCTGTTAGGACAGTTTTTTGTATTCAGATCTCTGAAATGCACTCTAACTATGTAACATTTAGTGTCTCCTTATGTTACGCTGGGAAAACAGTTTTCATGGGCACAGAAATCCTAAATCATTTCAGAGTTTGCTTAATCAAATGGTTCTAACCTAGTCACCTTAACTTTATTGACAACACCCAAATGGATACTGTCATTAATGTGTTTCTTCAATAATTACACATAATTCTTAATACTGTAGCTGTTTAGTTACTAAACTATCATCAGCTGATGCAGGAAATAATTTTCTGAATGACAGTCACATGACAAACATCACGACATGCAACAACAACCAGCTTCTTCATTCATTACTCTGGTAAAGACAGTTATGCCGTGCTCCACGTTGGATCCAACATCCCTAACAAATTGATGTTTATAATGTTATTGTCTGCTTGATTTAATGTAGGGTCTCGTTAGTCTGTTTGCTCAGAGAGATACTTTGCTCATAATGTGTAGAGAACTGTTCCTTGATGGATAGGCTATTGTACAACACACAGAGCTATTTTCCTTTATTTGTTGTTAGGTGAAGTTATGGGTCCTACAGTAGGTCTATGTTGTTGTTAGGTGAAGTTATGGGTACTACAGTAGGTCTATGTTATTGTTAGGTAATGTTATGGGTCCTACAGTAGGTATATGTTATTGTTAGGTAATGTTATGGGTCCTACAGTAGGTCTATGTTGTTGTTATGGGTACTACAGTAGGTCTATGTTGTTGTTAGGTGAAGTTATGGCTTCTACAGTAGGTCTATGTTGTTGTTAGGTGAAGTTATGGCTCCTACAGTAGGTCTATGTTATTGTTAGGTGAAGTTATGGCTCCTACAGTAGGTCTATGTTATTGTTAGGTGAAGTTATGGGTCCTACAGTAGGTCTATGTTGTTGTTATGGGTCCTACAGTAGGTCTATGTTGTTTTTAGGTGACGTTATGGGTCCTACAGTAGGTTTATGTTGTTGTTATGGGTCCTACAGTAGGTCTATGTTGTTGTTATGGGTCCTACAGTACACTATGTATGTCATGCAACAACAACCAAAGTGCTTCTTCGTTCATTACAGGTATATTTGTTGTTAGGTGAAGTTATGGGACAATTTGGCAAACAGTGTACAAACCCTCATTGTCAGGCTGATGGAAAAGACAAAGAACATTTTACTGGTTGAAGGGTTTTTTAAGTACAAAGCGGTTGATTTGCGATGATCACACAAACATTATATTAAGCAGGACATTCAAACGAGCCTTACAATTATAATCCAAAGTAGTGTGAAATGCACTCATAAGCAACCTGGAAATGGAGGCTACTCCCCTGAGTTTTCACCCATTCACATTCAGAATACTTTGTGAAAAACTAAAATCTTTGCTATAACTATTATCCTCACTAGCGGGAAGGAGTTTCTACAACCAGATATACTACATCTATAACTAGTGGTTTCCTCATTACCAGATATGCTACATCCATAACTATCGGTTTCCTCATTACCAGATATACTACATCCATAACTAGTGGTTTCCTCATTAGCAGGGAGGTGTTTCTACAATTTGATTGTATGTGCTTCGCCCTCGTGCCACAATTTTATTAAACACAGAAAGGGGCCCATATTGGAGACCAAAAGTCATCTGGCTCAATCATCGATGTTACTACTAATGTGAAAACAATACAAAATATGATTATTGTTGCTAATTTTAAGACAAATGTCAAATCATTACATTCATTACAGACGTCAGTTGTTGTACAACATCATGGCTACGCTGTTGGCATCACCTTTTACAGTGAATTTCCACTGTTGTGGGCCTTGAACCATTTGACTTTGTTGTTCACACAGGAGAGAGACGGGACTATCGTGGATCCTCTGGGAATCCTCAACAACCTCATGATGCTGACGAGGCAGAGAAGAGTCTCTCCACATCAGAACTCCTCCAGAAACACCAGCAGAGACCCGCAGGGAAGAAATCTCATTGCTGCTCTGACTGTGGGAAGAGATTCACCTCATCAGGCATTAAAATTCATCAGAGAACACACACAGGAGAGAAACCATTTAGCTGTGTTCAATGTGGGAAGAGTTTTGATCAATCTTGCCATCTGATTCAACACCAGAGAACACACACAGGAGAGAAACCTTATAGCTGTGATCAATGTGGGAAGAGTTTTAGTCAATCTGGACAGCTGACAGTGCACCAGAGAACACACACAGGAGAGAAGCCTTACAGCTGTGGTCAATGTGGGAAGAGTTTTACTACATCTAGCAATCTGACTACACACCAGAGAACACACACAGGAGAGAAACCTTATAGCTGTGATCAATGTGGGAAGAGTTTTGATCAATCTGGACAGCTGACAGTGTACCAGAGAATACACACAGGAGAGAAGCCTTACAGCTGTGGTCAATGTGGGAAGAGTTTTACTACATCTGGTCATCTGACTCTACACCAGAGAACACACACAGGAGAGAAACCTTACAGCTGTGATCAATGTGGGAAGAGTTTTGGTCATTCTGGCACTCTGACTTTACACCAGAGAATACACACAGGAGAGAAACCTTATAGCTGTGGTCAATGTGGGAAGAGTTTTACTCAGTCAACCAGCCTGATATCACACCAGAGAACACACACAGGAGAGAAACCTTATAGCTGTGATCAATGTGGGAAGAGTTTTACTACATCTAGCAATCTGACTCTACACCAGAGAACACACACAGGAGAGAAACCTTATAGCTGTGATCAATGTGGGAAGAGTTTTTGTCAATCTAGGGATCTGACAGTGCACCAGAGAACACACACAGGAGAGAAACCTTATAGCTGTGGTCAATGTGGGAAGAGTTTTACTACATCTGGCTCTCTGACATTACACCAGAGAACACACACAGGAGAGACACCTTATAGTTGTGGTCAATGTGGGAAGAGTTTTACTACATCTAGCAATCTGACTCTACACCAGAGAACACACACAGGAGAGACACCTTATAGCTGTGGTCAATGTGGGAAGAGTTTTACTCAGTCAACCAGCCTGATATCACACCAGAGAATACACACAGGAGAGAAACCTTACAGCTGTGGTCAATGTGGGAAGAGTTTTACTACATCTGGCCATCTGACTCTACACCAGAGAATACACACAGGAGAGAAACCGTATAGCTGTGGTCAATGTGGGAAGAGTTTTGGTCGATCTGGCCAGCTGACATTACACCAGAGAATACACACAGGAGAGAAACCTTACAGCTGTGGTCAATGTGGGAAGAGTTTTACTACATCTGGTCATCTGACTATACACCAGAGAATACACACAGGAGAGAAGCCTTATATCTGTGATCAATGTGGGATGAGTTTTACTTCATCTAGCCAGCTGACTTTACACCAGAGAACACACACAGGAGAGAAACCTTATATCTGTGATCAATGTGGGATGAGTTTTACTACATCAAGCCATCTGATTCGACACCAGAGAACACACACAGGAGAGAAACCTTATAGTTGTAATCATTGTGAGAAGAGTTTTCCTACTTCTGGCCAGCTGACTTCACACCAGAGAACACACACAGGAGAGAAACCTTATAGCTGTGATCAATGTGGGAAGAGTTTTACTAGATCTAGCTATCTGACAGTGCACCAGAGAACACACTCAGGAGAGAAATCGTATAGCTGTGACCAGAGATAATCTGATAAAAGATCTCTGACTAAATTTCAGAAAATACATGAAGGAGTTGTTTCATGATATCAATGAAATGATGTCACAATGTAGAATGTTTTAACATTGTAGTAGGAGTGTTTTAATGATGTCACAATGTAGAACCCTAAATGTTTGTCCCCTGTTCTATTGATTTCAGCATGATATGGATATTAGCCTCAGGGGGAAAATCCAGGCTCTGAATTGGAAGAGTACTATTTATATGATTTAACAAAAAGTGACTAACACAAAAAGAGCTGTGTTACACTTACCACGTTGGTGACCCACTTGAATTAAAATGCAACACTTCAAAAATGAAAATAAAATCTAGGCTCTGAAATGAAAGAGTACTATTTATGAGATTTAGTAAGTACACATTATTCCCAGATTCCGTGTGGTTTTGAGCTGTTAGTTTTAACAGGACGTGCAACCTCATCTCCCTCCTGTCGCACAAATGATTTTAGCATGATATCGATGAGTTATGACAAATAAGTGTTGCGTTCCTTTGTTTAGCGACCCCTACATTTAAATGCATTCCAACATCACGTACAACCTGATTTCCCCCCTAATCGATATCAGTGATTTATTGCTAATTGTCAAAACAACACTGTTTCTGGTGCTTGTGCAGTTTATAAGGAGCTTGTTTAAAAAAATACAAGAATTATGATTATTGTGGCAGTTTGTGTAAATAGCACATGTTATGTTTAGGTTTTCAATTTATCCCAAACTGTTTCTGCATATTGGTTATTGATTTGGACACGTTAAAACTGTGTTTTGACATTGAGGCTATCCCACCTAGCACAATGTAATTGAAAAGACGTTGAAAATAAGACTATGCAATCAACAACAAATTTTTGTTTTATTTTTTATTATACCATGCCTTACCATTAAGTTAATTATTGACAATACATATTATCAAAGGGGTGTACATTTGGTTTTGGTATTTCATATTTACATTTCATGTAACATTTAGTAATGAAATTTATTCATGCAACCAACTGACAGTTTTTTGGGTATAAATATATTGACATTGTTGCCCTGTTTTTAGAATATCAGGGTTAATTCTCACATGTGCCAAACCAAATGTACTAGAGCATGACATTGGGGACTGGGCCCCGATCCAACAACATGCCTATCTAGTGAACCCTGAAAAGAGAGAGAAGCTCTGCAGTGAGGTGGAAAGTTACTACGGATATTGCAGGAGTTTCCTCTTGAAATCAGACATGTCTGTGGTAAGGACAACTTGGTTGCTGATTGTCTCAAGAATGGGCAGTCAAAAATATTAGTGTTTTGCGTTTAGCCATGCGTTGCCATGGATCACAATTTATTTTGACTGCACGGTTTTCCTGTGGGTTTTGTTTGGGCTGTTTGTTTGAACGAGAGTTCTAGAAGCGAGTGAGTTTTTCAAAAAATTCTAGAAACTACTTTTTTTTAAACTTTTTTTTTTAAATTGTTGATTGCTAGTAGACACCATGTTTATATTGGTGAAGGTGAAGCATTGCAGTTGATTATAATGTGAAATGGAAGTTGTTTTCTGTTGGTGGTGAGCATTCTCTTAAGGTGTTAGTCTTTGGTTTTTCCATTTCTGTTTTGAGGTTGGACGTTAGCACGTCTAGCTCGTTAGCACGTAGGACGCACTGATTGGTGTCACCTCGTTAGTCAGTATGTGTTACACCTGTGCTGGCTTGTCATCTCGTTAGTGGGAAGGTGTTTCACCTGAGCTGGTCCAGGTTCTATTTAACTTCTACTTCATCACAATCCCGGATCCGGGAGCACCCCCATCAGTAAAAAAGCTGACTAGCATAGCCTAGCATAGCGTCACAAGTAAATATCATTAAATCACTAGTCCAAGACACCAGATGAAAGATACATATCTTGTGAATCCAGCCATCATTTCTGATTTTTAAAATGTTTTACAGGGAAGACACAATATGTATTTCTATTAGCTAACCACGATAGCAAAAGACACAACTTTTTTTTCCCACCATTGTTTTCCTGCATAGGTAGCTATCACAATTTCGACCAAATAAAGATATAAATAGTCACTAACCAAGAAACAACTTCATCAGATGACAGTCTGATAACATATTTATTGTATAGCATATGTTTTGTTAGAAAAATGTGCATATTTCAGGTATAAATCAGTTTTACATTGCAGCCACCATCACAACTCTCACCAAAGCAACTAGAATAACTACAGAGACCAACGTGAATTACCTAAATACTCATCATAAAACATTTATGAAAAATACACAGCATACAGCAAATGAAAGACAAAGATCTTGTGAATCCAGCCAATATTTCAGATTTTTTAAGTGTTTTACAGCGAAAACACAATATAGCATTATATTAGCTTATATTAGCCCAACTCACTATAACGCAGCACAAAGAAATATCCAAAAATCGCAATATACTGATATAAACTGATATAACTTGGTTTAAAATAACAACATTATGATGTCTTTAACACCTATATCGAATAAAATCAGAGCCGGATATATCTAAGGCCTATAACGGGAGCTTCCCAGAACGCCATCCTGAGGTCTGTCTTGCGTCATGGCGAATGATGAAAAGAGTGCACCCCACGTTCCCAGACCCTTTATATGGCCTCAGATCTGCCTAGCAACTCCATTTCAATTCTCACTATTTGCTGGGGAAGGCGTATGCAGTGCATCTCGACCAATAGAAGACATAATGTAAATAAAGGTTAAATAAATAATAAACTGACCCCAGAACAGCCTGCCTGATTTCAGATTTCCCACTTTGCTCCAACTTGAGTTCTGTTTTACTCACAGATATAATTCAAACGGTTTTAGAAACTAGAGAGTGTTTTCTATCCAATAGTAATAATAATATGCATATTGTACGAGCAAGAATTGAGTACGAGGCAGTTTAATTTGGGAACTAAATTTTTACAAAGTGAAAACAGCACCCCCTATTGAGAAAAGGTTTTAAGAGTGTCTGGCCCAGTGCTCCAGTTGTCTTGATAGATGTGGAGAGGCAACACCTTTAGTTGCTCCACCTTTTTGATTTGCTTCCTGTCTTTAAGTTTGGTGTGGGTTTTTCTTTTGTTTGCCTCTTCTTGGGCAGATTTAGTGGGTCTCATGGTGGGTGTCTTTTATGTCCCAGTTGTTGTTACTAGTCAACTTTTAGTGGACACTGTGAGCAAAACTGCAACATTATGGTATAATACTTTTATTGGATCAAATGGTTGTTTTATGCAACAGAATAGAGGGTTCTTAGAACTATTGTGTCTGTGTGTTCTACTTAGGATGGGCCTCTGGGAGATAACACTGACAGGAGATTTCCAATGTTTTTTGGGTGATAAAACCTAAAGAGACCACATTCCAGAGCATGAGTTAATGTTTCAGTTCTATATGGTACCAGGGAGAGATGACCTCAGGGCCAGACCCTGGTCTCTACACAAATAGTACTGTTTTTACAGCAGATACTGTCTGCTGAGAATTATAAGTATCTTTCATACAAATCTTAACCTTGTGACCCGTTCTATACGTTTATTGTTGGTCATGTAGGTTGAAAGGGGTGTATCTTGGCTATAAAAGACCTTTGTACTTTTGTCTCGTGGCTCTCAACAAATCTTATGGGGGTGATTTGTCGACCAGCCATCATTATCGTAGAGCACTCAATTGATTCACTTTATATGTGTGTGTTGTATTGACCTGCTCCCTTATTAATAAGTGAATAAAGATTTAGTTTAAGAATATCTCTGACTTGTGTGATAAGTTTATCTCCTCATTTGATATGAAAGAAATTAACCACATTTGGGGATGTTAATCTTGACTTGGTGACGCTCCTGATGACCTGGTAAATGGTGCACCAGGGATCCCTTTAACATGGGATCTCAGGGAGACAACACTTTGGGAATGGAGCATATGGTCCCACCTTTGATCTGAGAGGCAGCTCAGGGAGACCACACTTTGGGAATGGAGCAGATGGACTCACCTTTGATCTGAGAGGCAGCTCAGGGAGACCACACTTTGGGAATGGAGCAGATGGACTCACCTTTGATCTGAGAGGCAGCTCAGGGAGACCACACTTTGGGAATGGAGCAGATGGACTCACCTTTGATCTGAGAGTCAGCTCAGGGAGACCACACTTTGGGAATGGAGCATATGGTCCCACCTTTGATCTGAGAGGCAGCTCAGGGAGACCACACTTTGGGAATGGAGCAGATGGACCCACCTTTGATCTGAGAGGCAGCTCAGGGAGACCACACTTTGGGAATGGAGCAGATGGACTCACCTTTGATCTGAGAGTCAGCTCAGGGAGACCACACTTTGGGAATGGAGCAGATGGACCCACCTTTGATCTGAGAGGCAGCTCAGGGAGACCACACTTTGGTAATGGAGCAGATGGACCCACCTTTGATCTGAGAGGCAGCGAGCCGAGTGGATACCAAATCTCAAACCTAGTTTAAAAAAAAAGAGGTGAGCGAAACACGCAAAATTTAGTTTTTTAGAAAAGCCTCGTAGTGCGTATTCCTGTGTGAGGGGGGTACCTTGGAGGTGTAAACAGGGCCCAGTCAGGAGGCTCTGAGTGTGTATTCCTGTGTGGAGGTGTAAACAGGGCCCAGTCAGCTATCTGTGAACTGGATGAAAACTAGAATCTCTGTTTACTAGTTAAGACCATTTATGATATAATATAAGATAGTAAGGTGCACCTGTAATTGTTTTAAACCTGTAATTGTTTTAAACCTGGACCCCATTTTAGAAGTATTGAAAGATGTAAATGTATCAGTTGCATTATCCTAGGAAATAACCATGAAATAGAAATGTGAAAATATTCCTGCAGATTAAAATATTGTTCAAAAACAACTAATTGATTATGTATGTTTGGGAATAGCATTGTGTGACTGCGATATGAGAGTTGTGTGACTGCGTTATGAGAGTTGTGTGACTGATATGAGAGTTGTGTGACTGCGTTATGAGAGTTGTGTGACTGATATGAGAGTTGTGTGACTGCGTTATGAGAGTTGTGTGACTGATATGAGAGCTGTGTGACTGTGATATGAGAGTTGTGTGACTGTGATATGAGAGTTGTGTGACTGTGATATGGGAGTTGTGTGACTGTGATATGGGAGTTGTGTGACTGCGATATGAGAGTTGTGTGACTGCGTTATGAGAGTTGTGTGACTGTGATATGTGAGTTGTGTGACTGTGATATGAGAGTTGTGTGACTGTGATATGGGAGTTGTGTGACTGCGATATGAGAGTTGTGTGACTGCGTTATGAGAGTTGTGTGACTGCGATATGTGAGTTGTGTGACTGTGATATGAGAGTTGTGTGACTGTGATATGAGAGTTGTGTGACTGTGATATGAGAGTTGTGTGACTGTGATATGAGTTGTGTGACTGTGATATGTGAGTTGTGTGACTGTGATATGAGAGTTGTGTGACTGTGATATGAGAGTTGTGTGACTGTGATATGAGAGTTGTGTGACTGTGATATGAGAGTTGTGTGACTGTGATATGTGAGTTGTGTGACTGCGATATGAGAGTTGTGTGACTGTGATATGTGAGTTGTGTGACTGCGTTATGAGAGTTGTGTGACTGAGTCTTAATCAGAAGTTTGGATAGTAACATAGAGATCTATAGTTCCTCACAGAGATCTATAGTTCCTCACAGAGATCTATAGTTCCTCACAGAGATCTATAGTTCCTCACAGAGGTCTATAGTTCCTCACAGAGGTCTATAGTTCCTCACAGAGGTCTATAGTTCCTCACAGAGGTCTATAGTTCCTCACAGAGATCTATAGTTCCTCACAGAGATCTATTTTTCCTCACAGAGATCTATATAGTTCCTCACAGAGATCTATAGTTCCTCACGGAGATCTATAGTTCGTCATATAGAAATATTCTGAATCAGATGATTGACATGTGGATAATAAGCTTTGAAAGAACGTTCTGTTACTTCACTGCCATCATAGAAGATCACGGGGTGGTATTGAGAGGGGATGATAGTTTAGAAAGCAGCGGAAGGTCTATAGTTCCTGGGAGGCTTGATTTTGCCGTGGTCTCTGGGAGGTTAGAGAACCGTTGAATTCCAGTCATTGTCCGGGAAACAAACATATATTTTTTGGGTTCCGCTGTGAGTATGTTTGGAGAGCTGCTTCGTAGCTATGGAGAGTCCTTGAAAAAGCAAATGGAATGGTTGTCATGAGTACCTGAGAATTTCTTACGTTTTATATGGATTCTGTGAATATATGTAACGGTCGTCATAGTCGTTCTCCTCATGGATCGGAACAACACGCAGAGTGGGTAGTGCTCATGATAATTTATTAAATCGAAACTGAACACTAACATGAAACAAAATAACAAAATGAATACAACCGACAACAGTCCCGTGTGGCACGAATACAAACACGGAAACAAACACCCACAAAACACACGTGAAACCCAGGCTGCCTAAGTATGATTCTCAATCAGGGACAACGATTGACAGCTGCCTCTGATTGAGAATCATACCCGGCCGAACACAAACATCCCAACATAGAAAATCACACATAGACAAACCCACCCAACTCACGCCCTGACCAACTAAATAAATACAAGACAAAAGAAAACAGGTCAGGAACGTGACAATATATGAAAATAAGATGAATTGTATGTGTGTATAATCGATTACTAGAGATTTGATAAAGTAATACTGGGAATATAATTAGATAAAATTTAAACAACCCATATGTAGACGAATGTAGGTTTTGAGTTGGTATCTTTAATGGATCATTTGATAAAGATGAGGTTTAAGCATTATTAAACTGTCTACAAAGTCTGGGCAGTTGTCTCAAACTGATGGGAGTGTGTCCACTTTAAAGATGAAACTATAAAACGCTTATTGGATTTTCTCCGTCCGGGTACTACATTTGAAATAAACTGCACTTAAGTCCTGAAAATTTAGGGGGGGGGGGGGGTTCTTCCCAATATGAGAGGAGTTGCTATATTTATTGAATAAACCTTTTTCCATAAAGTTAGAGTGAACCCCACCTTCTAAGAAGTTCTTTGAAGAACCTCTTGGGGCTGTTTTTCATTGACCAAGAACCCTACGGTTCTTAGGGGATCTGAGAACAACTCCAGTTGAACCCTTCATTTTTAGAGTTGTAGTCGGCTCTATTTACTCTCAGATTCAACACATGCTGATTAGCATCAACGATCAAGTCAGCTGCTGCTGCTCCAATACAGTATGAGGTGAGACGGTGAACTGATGTTGAACCGGGCAGTCAGCTGCTGCTGCTCCAATACAGTATGAGGTGAGACGGTGAACTGATGTTGAACTGGGCAGTCAGTCATTCATTCTGTACTATGAGTCTATCAAATCAAATTGTATTAGTCACATGCGCCGAATACAACAGGTGTAGTGAAATGCTTACAGTGAATCCTTAGAGTGAAATGCTGACTTACAAGCCCCTAACCAACAATGCAGTTTTAAAAAGTACAAATAAGAATAAGAAATAAAAGGAACAAGTAATTAAAGAGCAGAAGTTAAATATCAATAGCTAGACTATATACAGGGGGTACCGGTACAGAGTCAATGTGAAGACTATATACAGGGGGTACCGGTACAGAGTCAATGTGGAGACTATATACAGGGGGTACCGGTACAGATTCAAAGTGGAGGCTATATACAGGGGGTACTGGTACAGAGTCAATGTGGAGACTATATACAGGGGGTACCGTTACAGAGTTAATGTGGAGACTATATACAGGGGGTACCGTTACAGAGTCAATGTGGAGACTATATACAGGGGGTACCGGTACAGAGTCAATGTGAAGACTATATACAGGGGGTACCGGTACAGAGTCAATGTGGAGACTATATACAGGGGGTACTGGTACAGAGTCAATGTGGAGACTATATACAGGGGGTACCGTTACAGAGTCAATGTGGAGACTATATACAGGGGGTACCGTTACAGAGTCAATGTGGAGGCTATATACAGGGGGTACCGGTACAGAGTCAATGTGGAGACTATATACAGGGGGTACCTGTACAGAGTCAATGTGGAGACTATATACAGGGGGTACCGTTACAGAGTCAATGTGGATGACTATATACAGGGGGTACCGGTACAGAGTCAATGTGGAGACTATATACAGGGGGTACCGGTACAGAGTCAATGTGGAGACTATATACAGGGGGTACCGTTACAGAGTCAATGTGGATGACTATATACAGGGGGTACCGTTACAGAGTCAATGTGGATGACTATATACAGGGGGTACCGGTACAGAGTCAATGTGGAGACTATATACAGGGGGTACTGGTACAGAGTCAATGTGCGGGGGCCCAGGTTAGTCGAGGTAATATGTACATGTAGGTAGAGTTATTAAAGTGACAATGCATAGATCATAACAGAGTGTGTGGGGGGGCCCTTCCTCTGACACCGCCTGGTATAGAGGTCCTGGATGGCAGGAAGCTTGGCCTCAGTGATGTACTGGGCTGTACGCACTACCCTCTGTAGTGCCTTGTGGTTGGAGGCCAAGCTGTTGGTATACCAGAAAGTGATGCAACCAGTCAGGATGCTCTCGATGGTGCAGCTGTAGAACCTTTTGAGGATCTGAGGACCCATGCTAAATCTTTTCAGTCTCCTGAGGGGGAATAGGTTTTGTCGTGCCGTCTTCACGATTGTCTTGGTGTGCTTGGACCGTGATTAGTTTGTTAGTGATGTGGACACCAGGGAACTTGAAGCTCTCAACCTGCTTCACTACAGCCCCGTCGATGAGAATGGGGGCGTGCTCGGTCCTCTTTTTCCTGTAGTCTACAATCACCTACTTTGTCTTGGTCACGTTGAGGGAGAGGTTGTTGTCCTGTTACCACACAGCCAAGTCTCTGACCTCCTCCCTATAGGCTGTCTCCTCGTTGTTGGTGATCACTGTTGTGGCATTGGCAAACTTAATGATGGTGTTGGAGTCGTGCCTGGCCATGCAGTCATGAGTGAACAAGGAGTACAGGAGGGGGCTGAGCACGCACCCCTGAGGGGCCACTGTGTTGAGGATCAGCATGGCGGATGTGTTGTTACCTACCCTTAAAAATCATGAGCTGGCGCACACCCAGAAAAATTGTTTGTGTGGAGGTGCTGACTAACGGCGAATAAACTATAAACTATCAAAATAAAGAAAGTCTCACACTCCACGTATAAACTCCCAGCAATTTAATGGGTATTTACCAACATTTCGGCATCACTGTGCCTTCCTCAGGGTGATGTCATGAATACTTGAACCAGGTTATGTAGACAAACAGTGCAATTAGTGTAACCAATGATAATAGTGAGGGGTGTGTCATAATGATTAAGGTAATTAAAATTAATTAGTGAAACTGTTAAAACAATACTATAAAATAGTATATGGCATATTAAATATATTACTCTATTGTTATCATATAGAAACATCATGGAATATTGTACATCATATGAAACATTGTTTCATTCAATTTCACATAAGGATATTTCATATTTAAAAGTACAGAAGTCAGAACCCATCACCTGCTATGTAAAAGAGACAGAAGAATGCACAATGGTCAATGCTACCCGGGATCCTTGGGACAACGCTACCTAAACCCTTAATAAACCATTTTAAATGTCAACTTCTGTTTGTAGCGTGGTTCGTTCTGCGTTGTGTACGGTCTACCCGCAACCCCTACCGTAACCATTTTAAATGTCAAAGGCCCATCCTGGTAGATCTGAACCTAATGCAGCTTGGAGTGATCAGATGACAGAAGTCACATGTAGGTGCCAGGTGTAACTGAGGCCATAGATGCTCCATATCCATTACTTTGAGTGTTTTATATAATATGACAAATGTGTTTCTTTCTGTGTGGCAGGGGCAGTCAAGAAATGGAACGGCAAGGCCACAGAACATGACATAAGCAGAGCTGTGGGAGACCACCTCAAGCCCCTGGTAGAGCCGGGAGTGGTGTTTACCACTCCACCATGCCTTCAGTAGGCTGGAAAAGTGGGATTGATCTGTTTGATCCATGTATTAGTTTCAGTTTTCAGAAGTTGAATCCTTTAACATATTGTTGATTTCAACAAATGGACTGGGTTGGTTGAAAAGTGATACTGAACATACATACCATAGTGGAAGACATACTGAATTTACACTAAGATGGACCAAGATATGTGTTGCTTTGGCAAGAGTCTGTTGATTTGGTCAGTCATTGGGTTCATTTGTTTTGCAATATGTTCAAATCAAGCTTTATTTATACAGCACATTTCAGACATGGATGCAACACAATGGCTTCACAGGAAAAAACAATGAAAATAAACAGAAATATTGAGGATAAAAAACAGAATAACTGAAAAACTAATGAGCATTCTAAGTAAATGTCATCGATTAAAATATGAACAATTCACTGCAATATCCAACCCAAAATATCATGTCTTACTCCATTGTTTGATGTTACGTTCTCCAGCAAGAAAACCAACATTTTTCCTCAAACAGAAGATGGAATTAACAAAGAATCACTGATAACAACCACAACTAAACAGGTTCTAGGAGGGGTTCTGAAAGACACTATGGGGGTGTCCACTGGAAGTTTACTAGTAACAACAACTGGGACATAAAAGACACCCACCATGAGACCCATTAAATCTGCCCAAGAAGAGGCAAACAAAAGAAAAACCCACACCAAACTTAAAGCTAGGACACAAACCAAAAAGGTGGAGCAACTAAAAGGTGTTGACTCTCCACATCTATCAAGACAACTGGAGCACTGGCCCAAACACTCTTAAATAGAACCTGGACCAGCTCAGGTGAAATACCTTCCCACTAACGAGATGGACAAGCCAGCACAGGTGTAACACATACTTACTAACGAGGTGACACCAATCAGTGCGTCCTACGTGCCAAAGAGCTAGACGTGCTAACGAGCTATACATGCTAACAAGCTATATGGGCGAGTCCAACCTCAAAACATAAATGGAAAAACCAAAGCCTGTAACACCTTCCCCCTTAAGACAACAAATATATCCTATATTTTTGTTGGACAAGTTTGCTCACCACCAACAGAAAACAATTTCCATTTCACATTATAATCAACTAAAATGCTTCACCAATATAAACATGGTGTCTACTGGCAGTCAACAATTAAAAACAAGAAAAAACACATATTTCTAATTAATAATATACAATCGTATAATAATATCGTATCTTTTCTCCTTTTTCTTTCTATAGACTCTCGTCTTCCTAAAACTCATTAGCTTCTAGAACTCTCTTCTTCCTAAAACCCACTAGCTTCTAGAACTCTCGTCCCCTTGGAACGAGCCCAAACAAAACTCATCTCCAATACGGAAAATCGTGCAGTCAAAATGAATTGTGATCCATGGCAACTCACTGGCAAAACACAAATCTTTTTGACTGCCCATTCTTGAGACAATCAGCAACCAAGTTGTCCTTACCACGGACGTGTCTGATTTCAAGAGGAAACTCCTGCAATATCCGTAGTAACTTTCCACCTCACTGCAGAGCTTCTCTCTCTCTTTTCAGGGTTCACTCGATAGGCATGTTGTTGGATCGGGGCCCAGTCCCCAATGTCATGCTCTAGTACATTTGGGTTGGCACATCTGAGAATGAACCCTGCTATTCTAAAAGAAGGGCAACAATGTCAATATATTTATACCCGAAAATTGTCAGTTGATTGCATAAATAATTATGATTACTAAAAGTTACATGAATTGTAAACATGAATTACCAAAACCAAATGTACACCCCATTGATAATATGTATTGTCAAAAAATTCACTTAATGGTAAGGCATGGTATAATAAAAAATGTAAAAAAAAATATTTGATTGCATTGTCTTATTTTCAACAACTTTTCAATTACACTGTGCTAGGTGGGATAGCCTCAATGTCAAAACACAGTTTTAACGTGTCCAAATCAATAACCAATATGCAGAAACAGTTTGGGATAAATTGAAAACCTAAACATAACATGTGCTATTTACACAAACATCTGCCACAATAATCATATTTCCAGAAAAGTTGTTTTGACAAGTAGCAATAAATCACTGATATCAATTAGGGGGGAAATCCGGTTGTAAGTGATGTTGGAATGCATTTAAATGTAGGGGTCGCTAAACAAAGGAACGCAACACTAATTTGTCATAACTAATCGATATCATGCTAAAATCATTTATGTGACAGGAGGGCGATGAGGTTGCACGTCCTGCTAAAACTAACAGCTCAAAAACCACACAGAATCTGGGAATAATGTGTCCTTACTAAATCACATAAATAGTACTCTTCCAATTCAGAGCCTGGATTTTCCCCCTGAGGCTAATATCCATATCATGTTGAAATCAATAGAACAGGGGACAAACGTTTAGGGTTCTACATTGTGACATCATTAAAATACTCCTACTACAATGTTAAAACATTCTACATTGTGACATCATTAAAATACTCCTACTACAATGTTAAAACATTCTACATTGTGACATTAATTCATTGATATCATGAAACAACTGCTTCATGTATTTTCTGATGTTTAGTCAGAGATCTTTTATCAGATTACCTCTGGTCACAGCTAAGAGGTTTCTCTCCTGTGTGTATTCTCTGGTGTTGTTTGACTGAGTAAAACTCTTCCCATATTGATCACAGCTATAAGATTTCTATTATGTGTGTTTTCTCTGGTGTACATTCAGCTGCCCAGATGTAACAAAACTCTTCACACATTGATTACAGCTATAAGGTTTCTCTCCTGTGTGTGTTCTCTGGTGTAAAGTCAGAGAGCCAGATGTAGTAAAACTCTTCCTACATTCATCACAGCTATACGGTTTCTCTCCTGTGTGTGTTCTCTGGTGCACTGTCAGATAGGCAGAAGTAGTAAAACTCTTCCCACATTCATCACAGCTATAAGGTTTCTCTCCTGTGTGTATTCTCTGGTGTACTGTCAGATAGCTAGATCTACCAAAACTCTTCCCACATTGAACACAGCTATAAGGTTTCTCTCCTGTGTGTGTTCTCTGGTGTAAAGTCAGATTTCTAGATGTAGTAAAACTCTTCCCACATTGACCACAGCTATAAGATTTCTCTCCTGTGTGTATTCTCTGGTGTACTGTCAGATAGCTAGATCTACCAAAACTCTTCCCACATTGAACACAGCTATAAGGTTTCTCTCCTGTGTGTGTTCTCTGGTGTATGGTCAGATCTCCAGATTGACTAAAACTCTTCCCACATTGATCACAGCTATAAGGTTTCTCTCCTGTGTGTGTTCTCTGATGAATTTTAATGCCTGATGAGGTGAATCTCTTCCCACAGTCAGAGCAGCAGTGAGTTCTATTCCCTGTGGATCTCTGCAGGTGTTTATTGAGGTGTTCTGATCTGGAGAGACTCTTCTCTGCCTCGTCAGCATCATGTGGTTGTTGAGGCTCCCCAAAGGATCCACGATAGTCCCGTATCTCTCCTGTGTGAACAACAAAGTCAGATGATTAAAGGCCCACAACAGTGGAAATCCACTGTAAAAGGTGATGCCAACAGCGTAGCCATGATGTTTTTGACGTCTGTAATGAATGTTAAAATGATTTGACAATTGTCTTAAAATGAGCAAGAATAGTCATATTTTAGTAGTAAGATCGATGATTGTAGACTAGAAATAAGTTATTCATGTTGTTGAAACTCTAAGCAGTGTCAGACGACTTTTGGTCTCCAATAATGGCCCCTTTCTGTGTTTAATAAAATTGCGGAACAAGGGCGATGCGCACACAATTTGATTGCAGAAACACCTCCCTGCTAATGAGGAAACCGATAGTAATGGATGTAGTATATCTGCTAATGAGGAAACCACAAGTTATGGATGTAGTATATCTGCCTGGAGCAAAAATGGTGAGCAAAGCTTTTAGTTTTTCACAATGTATTCTGAATGTGAATGGGGGAAAACTCCGGGGAGTAACCTCTATTTCCAGGTTGATTATGAGTACATTTCACACTACTTTGGATTATAATTGTAAGGCTTGTTTGAATGTCCAGTTTAATATGTTTGAAGATTTATAAGTAATTATTGAAGAACCACGTTAATGACAGTATCCATTTGGGTGTTGTCAATAAAGTAAAGATTTTATTTGTATATTTCTCATATATATAGCAAAGCAGACCGACAAAAAAACAACAGAGTTACACGTGGGATAAACAAAAGTACAGTCAATAACACAATAGAAAAATCTATATACAGTGTGTGCAAATGGAGTAAGGAGGTAAGGCAATAAATAGGCCATAAAAGTGAAGTAATTACAATTTAGCAAATTAACACTGGAGTGATAGATGTGCAGATGATGATGTGCAAGTAGAAATACTGGTGTGCAAAAGAGCAAAAAAGTAAATAAAAACATGGGGATGAGGTAGGCAGTTGGATGGGCTATTTACAGATGGACTGTGTACAGCCGCAGCGATCGGTAAGCTGCTCAGATAGCTGATACTTAAAGTTAGAGAGGGAGATTTAAGTCTCCAACTTCAGCGATTTTTGCAATTCGTTCCAGTCATTGGCAGCAGACAAGTGGAAGGAAAGGCGGCCAAAGAGGTGTTGGTTTTGGGGATGACCAGTGAGATATAACTCCTGGAGCACGTGCTATGGGTGAGTGTTGCTATGGTGACCAGTGAGCTGAGTGAAGGCGGCCTAGCAAAGACTTATAGATGACCTGGAGCCAGTGGGTTTGGCGACGAATATGTAGTGAGGGCCAGCCGACGAGAGCATACAGGTCGCAGTGGTGGGTGGTATATGGGGCTTTGGTGACAAAACGGATGGTACTGTGATAGACTGCATCCAGGTCGCTGAGTAGAGTGTTGGAGGCTATTTTGAAAATGACATCGCTGAAGTCAAGGATCGGTAGGTTAGTCAGTTTTACAAGGGTATGTTTGGCAGCGTGAGTGACGGAGGCTTTTGCTGCGGAATAGGAAGGCGATTCTAGATGTAATTTTGGATTGGAAATGCTTAATATTAGTCTGGAAGGAGAGTTTACAGTCTAGCCAGACACCTAGGTATTTATAGTTGTCCATATATTCTAAGTCAGAACCGTCCAGAGTAGTGATACTGGACGGGCGGTTACGGGCAGCGGTTGGTTAAAGAGCATACATTTAGTTTTACTAGCGTTTAACCTCTACAGAGTACTTAACCCGGATCCGGGAGCACCCCCCACCTCCCCCACACTGATTAGCATCGCTAGCATAGCGTCACAATTAAATAGTAGCATCTAAATATCATTAAATCACAAGTCCAAGACACCCAATGAAAGACACAGATCTTGTGAATAAAACCACCATTTCAGATTTTTTAAATGTTTTACAGGGAAGACACAATATGTAAATCTATTAGCTAAACACGTTAGCAAAAGACACCATTTTCTTACTCCAACAGTTTCTTACTCCATCAGGTGCTATCACCAATTCGGCTAAACTAAGATATTGATAGCCACTAACCAACAAACAAATTCATAAGATGACAGTCTGATAACATATTTATGGTATAGCATAGTTTTTTTTTTTAAATGTGCATTTTTCAGGTATAAATCACAGTTCTACATTGCAGCTACAATCTGATATAGTGCTGATGCAGCTAGAACAATTACAGAGACCAACGTTATATAACTAATTACTTGTCTTAAAACATTTCAGAAAAAATACACAGCGTACAGACATTGAAAGCCCAACATCTGGTGAATCCAAACAATATTTCAGATTTTTTAAATGTTTTATAGCGAAAACAAAATGTAGCGCTAAATTAGCATAACCAGGCCAGCCAGAACCAGCTGGACGCGCCCGACCAGTTCACATGCACGACAGATATATGAAATAACACCGTAAATTGGTTCTTACTATTGCTGATCTTTCATCAGAATGTTGATCAAGGTGTCCTTAGTCCTGATGAGTCGTTCAATCCATTCACAATGGCAACTTCCCCTCTTCATTTAGCCTGGGTACTGGTCGACTGGCACGGTCCCTGTCCAAAGTTAAAAAACTCAAAGAACGGAACACGGCAAAACTCCCGAAAAAATTCTAATAATCTGATTAAACTATATTGAAAAAACATACATTACGGTGATATGGTCACATGTATCAAACAAACTTCGAGACGGAGATAGTTTTCATCCGTAACGTCAGCATAACAAAAGACAATGGCAGCTCTAAGACGCGCGTCTGAGAAAACCGGAAGTTGTCGGTCACGCTAAAGAAATAGGTCTTATTTCACGTCAGTACAAGATAAACAAAAAATTTCTCCTCTGACAACTTCCTGACACCCGGAGGAAGAAGAATGAAGTGTGTTTCGGGTCATAGGTGGCATGACCATATATAGGCAGAGCGTTGAAGCGAGCATACACATCTTGCAATCTTCTTCTGGCTCAGGGAAAGTGCTGTGAAATGACCTGTGTTTGACTCAGAGACGAAATTGGAACGGTTTTAGAAACCATAGCTTGTTTTCTATCCAATGGTATATGGTTATATGCATATAGTAACAGCAATAATTGAATAAGAGGCAGTTTAATCTGTAGAGGCAATTATGCTAATGCGAAACAGCACCCCCTGTATTCTCAAGAAGTTAAGAGCAGTTGGAGGTCACGGAAGGAGTGTTGTATGGCATTGAAGCTCGTTTGGAGGTTTGTTAACACAGTGTCCAAAGAAGGGCCAGATGTATACAGAATGGTGTCGTCTGCATAGAGGTGGATCAAGGATTCACCCGCAGCAAGAGCAACATCATTGGTATATACAGAGAAAAGAGTCGGTCCGAGAATTGAACCCTGTGGTACCTCCATAGAGACTGCCAGAGGTCCGGACAACAGGCCCTCCGATTTGACATACTGAACTCTTGTTTGATAAGTAGTTGGTGAACCAGGTATGGCATTGAAGTTCATTTGGAGGTTTGTTAGTTTGTTATTTGGTGAACCAGGTGAGTCAGTCATTTTGAGAAACGAAGGCTGTTGAGTCTGCCGATAAGAATACGGTGATTGACAAAGTCGAAAGCCTTGGCCAGGTTGATGAAGACGGCTACACAGTACTGTCTTTTATCGACGGCTGTTATGATATCCTTTAGTACCTTGAGCGTGGCTGAGGTGCACCCGTGACCAGCTCGGAAACTGTATTGCACAGCGGAGAAGGTACGGTAGGATTCAAAATGGTCAGTGATCTGTTTGATAATTAACTTGACTTTCAAAGACTTTAGAACGGCAGGGCAGGATGGATATAGGTCTGTAATAGTTTGGGTCTAGAGTGTCAACCCCTTCGAAGAGGATTAAAAGCGTGCAAAAAGTAAACTGCCTGTTACTCAGGCGCAGAAGCTAGGATATGCATATAACATGTAGATTTTGATATAAAACACTCTACGGTTTCCAAAACTGTTAAAATAATGTCTGTGAGTATAACAGAACTCATATGGCAGGCAAAAACCTGAGGAAATCCAACCAGGAAGTTGGAGATTGAGGGTTGTAGTTTTTCAATTTAATGACTTACTAATATACTGTGTCTATGGGGTCACTTCCCACGCCTTCCAGCAGATGTCAACAGTCTTTAAAATGTTGTTTGAGGCTTCCATTGTGGAAAATGAGAGAATAAGAGCTGTTTGACGAGGGGGCTTCCTGAAGAACATTGGTGCACTCTCGCGCATTCCTGTGATGCTCGCCTTAGTTTCTTTTTCTTCTGTAATTCTTCTGTAATACGCAATTGTCCGGTTGGATTATTATTGAAGATTTTTGATTAAAATATCCTAAAGATTGATTGTAAACAACGTTTGACATGTTTCTACGAACTTTGATGGTACTTTTTTGACTTTTCGTATTGATGTTCTGAGCGTGCCTGGTGCATTTGGAATAGTGAAGGGAACACCTGAACAAAACGGAGGATTTTGGACATAAATATGGACTTTATCGCACAAAACTAACATTTCTTGTGGAACTGAGAGTCTTTCGAGTGCATTCCACCGAAGATCAGCAAAGGTAAGTGAAGATTTATAACGCTGTTTCTGACTTTTGTTGATTCCACAACATGGCTGGTAACTGTATGGCTTGCTTTGTCTCTGAGCGCTGTACTCAGAATATTGAACAATGTGCTTTCGACGCTTTTTTGAAATCTGACACAGCGGATGCATTAAGAACAAGTTTATATTTAATTCCATGTAAAACACTTATATCTTTTATCAACGTTTATGATGAGTATTTCTGTCATTTGATGTGGCTCTCTGGAATTTCACAGGAGAGTTTTGGAGGCAAAGTATTTCTGAACATAACGCACCAATTTAAACTGAGGCTTTTGGATATAAATATGAACTTTATCGAACAAAACATACATGTGTAACATTGAGTCCTGGGAGTGTCATCTGAAGCAGATCGTCAAAGGTTAGTGATTAATTTTAGCTGTATTTCTGTTTTTTGTGACGCCTCTCCTTGCTTGTAAAATGGCTGTGTGGTTTTTCTTGTCCTGGCACTGTCCTAGCATAATCTAATGGTGTGCTTTCGTCGAAAAGCCTTTTTGAAATCGGACACTGTGGTTGGAATAACGAGAAGTGTTTCTTTAAAATGGTGTATAATACTTGTATGTTTGAGAAATTTGAATTATGAGATTTTTGTTGTTTTGAATTTGGCGTCCTGCTATTTCAATGGCTGTGGTCGAGTTGGGGCGCTAGCGTCCCACATACACAAGAGAGGTTAACCAAGTTTAATTCATCCCAAAGGGTCGTTAGAGCTGTAATTCAGACAACATGTTCTCACCATCACAAGTATATATACCCCACTTTGGACAATCCTCCTCTCCAATCCTTACATCTTCTGTGTCGACAGGAAGAGGGTAACAGGATACTAAACCCTTATTACTCCCTTCAGGGGATCTGACCTGACCTCAACCCTTCCTTCGCCTACTCCACAGATGTCCATCCGCTTCCCCTATAGCAATCCTGTGATCTCCTCCCGTCCACCAAGCACATTCCACAGCCACTCTGTCTTTCTACAGATCTCACTCCTTTATATACTCTGCGTCTGATCTATCATGTCTTTAATATCTCAATGTTCAAAGTTTAGCCCGAATCCAGTCATAAAGTTACACTCCCTTTCAGTCAGTCAACTTCAGTAAAACATACCATGGGAAAATACAATCATTCCCCAACCGACCCAAACGGATACTAAATTAAACAGCCCCTGTCAGATCACCCAGACCTGACCCCGCAAGATGCGTCAGTTTAGTCAATTTATTCATTGTCTTTTGTTTGAAACACTCCTGTCAATGTTGAGTAAGGACGCACACCTAACTACGCATATAGAAGTAGGACTAGTCTACCTGGCCTGTGTGCAAATGTAGGCCTATAAATGTGCCCATTTGAGGATGTCTGATAGTATTTCTCATTGTCTTAACGCACCACCACTAATGAGCTGTGGAGCTTCTCAAAGTATTTTTTTTCTTCGCCTCAAACAGCAAGTAAACAAAGTCTAATCAAAATCAATTGCATACGACAATAGTTCCTCAAGTATTTTCGTAAAATATTTCCACTCGGCATGAAAGGAAAAAATGTAATTCTCTGATCCAGTGGAAATGTAATAAAATACCTGATTACTTCTTATCTTTTGCACAAATAGCCTACAGCTGTGTCTGTCCCAAACTCACTGGCGCGGGAAACTGAGGGCCCAGAATATTTTAGACAATGTCGCAAGCTTGCCATCACAAGTTTCGGGGGACCAAGTTGATAGTTGATACAATGTTTCAAGTTTGTTGTAGACAGGCCATGAGCAGCCAATGTGATTTCTAGGATATTTATTTTTATCAGGATATTTTCTATCTGCAGAATGCAATGTTTTTATTTTTTATGTCGGCTATTTTTTTTACATAGTTGGCAATAAAAGTTACTTTTAGATTTGTATAATTTTCATTTAGATTTAGATAGAATGTAGATTAATCACAGACAATGATTTTGAGATACTATTACAAATTAAATGAAACTGTTCCACAAAAATGTGCATATGAAAATCATAACTGGCACGCAGATCGGTAGAAATGGTCAGATACATTGTCTCTAAATGGAAAAGTTTGACGACCGCTGGTGTAGTTAATTACTGAAAACTTCAGGAGCATAACGACAGAATTTACAAAGTCCAGCAGCAGCGGGAGGGAAGAGTTTTTCTCGGTTATATTGATGACTGGCTACCTCGAGTAACTTGTGTATCTGTAATTATTTAATCAAACAGCATGCTTAGAGCATCAAACAACTTAAAGCAACAACTTTGAGAAGGGTTTAAAACAAAGGTTTCAAACCAATTCATGAATGTAATTACATCTAGGTATATGTCTTGCCTTTAAAGTAAGGGCATGAAAAAAATTGCTGAATATTATACAATGACTTATCAACAGCTCTAATAATTTCACCCCCACAGGAAATCTACACTGGTAATTCTAGAATATACTATATAGCCTAGAAACCTGGTTAAACTATCATTATGACATCATGGATGAATTCTAGAATATAATATATAGCCTAGAAACCTGGTTAAACTATCATTATGACATCATGGATTAATTCTAGAATATAATATATAGCCTAGAAACCTGGTTAAACTATCACTATGACATCATGGATGAATTCTAGAATATAATATATAGCCTAGAAACCTGGTTAAACTATCACTATGACATCATGGATGAATTCTAGAATATACACTATATATCCTAGAATTTTGTTTAAAACAATAATTTTGACCTCATGGATGGCCAGTCTTTGTATTCATAGTGTAGTGAATTCAGGGGATAGCCTGAAGGTTGCTACAATGGCTTTCTCTATGAATTTGAGTGTGGTTACATTTCTCCAGCCCCCATCCCCCAGCTGTTTACCAAACCAAGTTTCTGAGCAGCCATTTTGTTGCGGTTTAAAAAATCGTTCCACCACTGTTTTGGTAATAAGAGAAATGTAACTACTTTCAAATTCATAGACAGACCATCCATGATATCAACATTATAGTTTTAACCATGTTGAGGCGATATGTTGGTTTACATTGTTTCTAAACATTAGAGTAAAAAAAGCTTATTTGGGGTCCTGATGGGGTACAACAGTTGAACTAAGCTCATGAGGCATGTGTTATATTCTTCAAGAATCAATGGCTATATATAAATAATTTAAAAGTCCAAAAATTGATGTAGCAATTGCAGATTTCCCCTTTAACGCCACACATCAGTTCAACAACTGCCGAGTTTGGTATTTAAGACAGTACTTACTAGTATTAATCAGGACGCTGTTTCTCAAAACCATCTTATGGCTAATTTCATCGTTGGATGCCTTAAGATGCGTTTGGGAAACCGGCCTCAGACACCCAGTTTCCTCCTCGTCCTCCTTTTTCGATGTGACAGTCATCTCCCCTTCCTCCTCTTTCACTCCAAATACGGCATCCTCCCCTTTCTCTTCCTCTTCTTTTACTGAAACGTATTTCTCCTTCACTGTAACAGCCTCACCCTCTACTTCTTGTTTTACTGTGACATCCTCCTCTCCCTTCTCCTCTTTCACCAGAAAGATCAGAGCTTCTTTCTCCATCCAGCAGATATTATCTTTAGCAGGAGAAGAGTAGCTTAGTGACCGCATGGTCGGGATGTTAGCTAGCTAGGCTAATGCTAACTTAACCAGTCCGCCAGCTGACTAATAACAACAACACCGTAAATATTAAATTAAATCGGATAACTAACTAGACGACAGAAGTGGTTTTAAAACACAGTGGCTAATAAAAAAACGAAAGCATCTAAAGAGCTTTATTGGTTCGGCTATTGTGTCCAGCAAGCTACCGAGGTGTCTGACTGTCTGTTGCTGCTGTTGAAAGAAGCGTTCCGTCCACTAGATTATACGTCACAGTAGCAGCGGCGCCTTAAATTCCCACACTGCTGACTGGATTGGGTAGTTGAGTAAAATGTATATTTAATTTTCAGACAAAAAGTTAAAGGGTAGGAACTAGAGACGTCGCTAGAACTAAAATATTAATTAGCCCCCCCTGAATAAATCAATATCAGTCTATATATTTTTTCTGTGATTTATTTCTTTCGTCAACCATTCCATCGCATCTTAAACTTCTTACTGGGGCGGCACTAGGACCGGGGGAGGCTGCTGCACTAGTGATTGTTAGACTTTCTTCAGCAAAGATGGCTGAAAGAAATAGTTCGAGAGAGGGGTACCACTACACAGAACTGAACTGGATCAAAGATGGTGGACAGAAATACTAGGAGAGAGGGGTACTCCTACACAAAACTGAACTGGATCAAAGATGGTGGACAACAGTACTAAGATGGAAGCAAATGTAAGGGATTATAACGTCAAAACGAATCATGCAAAAACATGCACAGTTGACAGGAATGTTAGTTAATGTAGAGACAAACGATTATGCATTTTTTTATCATAAAGTTCATTTCCAAAAATCGTGATTTAGCAAGCTAGCAGACTAGCTAACATTAGCCAGCTAGCTGACTAGCTAACATTAGCCAACTAGCTGACTAGCTAACATTAACCAGCTAGCTGACTAGCTAACATTAGCCAGCTAGCTGACTAGCTAACATTAGCCAGCTAGCTGGCTAGCTTTATGGGTGTTGTGACATGAGTATGAAATTGTAATTCTGGTTGTTTTAGGGACTCCTGAAACAACCAGCAAACCAGACTGTCGTTTTGGAAAACAGTGGATGTAAAGAATCTAGCTAGCTGAAGAATTTACTGCAAATTTAATGTACAATTTTGTAAGCTTTCCTTGCTGATATTTACCATGCAGATAGATGAAATTACGTAGCTAGCTATGTTCTTGCTTATTGTGCAGTGGATGATTAAAATCCCTGTATGCCCATGGATGTGTAGCTAGCTATCTAGCCGATCTGTGTATGGACCCAAACGTTTGGTATACATATTAGTTCAGAACCTAGCTATGAACCTCAGCTATCATAGCCAGTTGTATCAACTTCAAAACAGCCTGAATGACATTAATGAAGCCTATGGATTGAGTAGATTATAATATCATGTTGTGCCAAGGATGCAAGTCGTATATACATGTAGTTATTACCATGCATGAGATCCCCACATTGTAGCCTGTACATTTAATATATTCACTGATCATGTACTCTACCATGGCAAATAAAGGTGCAGTTTAGGTATGAATGTCTTTGAGATTATTTTTCAGTCATATCCAATACCAGGAGTATCAAATTCCAGTCTTTGAATGACGCTGTGTCTGCATGTATGTATTACAATTCAACAGTGTTTACCAATCTTGGTCCTGGGACATCAATGGTTACACATTGTAACTAATAGACTAGAAACAGGATTTAACTAGTTAATTCATATATACAGAAATATAATGAAATATAATGTTAAAAACAGAACACTACACTTCCTATGCATCATGTAAATACTCCAACACCGGTTCATCTCAACATCTAATGCCCTTCATCTGCATTGATCTGATAAACACAGGATAGGTGGAGTATTTCATCACATTACACTTCATTTCAACCAGTAGAGAATGTGAAACGCTTTATTGAAAAGCTCATTATCCAAGTGTTATAAATACAAGTTCAATCTGTCCTTCAATGCACATCTGTTGTGAATTATAAAAACAGAGGAAGAAAGAGGTGGTGGTGGGAGAGGTGTAAAAGACAGAAAGGGAAAGAGGTAAGCACATAGGAGCAGGGAAGGCAGCACATGATTAATGAATCACAGTGCTACATAAATATTCTCTCAGTTCATCACAATTACATAACAGTGTCTCTAGTCTTCCCAAAGGTTATCTTCAAAGCAGGTGAGGTGGCGATGATGGGACTGGGGGTTGGCATCCTCTCACATCAAAACATATCTGCAGACGAGAGACAGGTGGAGAGAGAGAGCATGTTTAAGCCTGGTGTTTTTATTTTTTATTCTAACATTGTTAGTCATCAATCAGGAGGTGAAATGCAAAACTGACCTTGGATCATTAACTCTGGGACTACTGCATCTCTCTGTATTTCAATGTAAAGCATCTCTTTAATAATACTTCTTGTATAATATAAACTGACCTGGGATCATTAACTCTGGGACTACTGCATCTCTCTGTATTTCAATGTAAAGCATCTCTTTAATAATACTTCTTGTATAATATAAACTGACCTGGGATCATTAACTCTGGGACTACTGCATCTATCTGTATTTCAATGTAAAGCATCTCTTTAATAATACTTCCTGTATAATATAAACTGACCTGGGATCATTAACTCTGGGACTACTGCATCTATCTGTATTTCAATGTAAAGCATCTCTTTAATAATACTTCCTGTATAATATAAACTGTCCTGGGATCATTAACTCTGGGACTACTGCATCTATCTGTATTTCAATGTAAAGCATCTCTTTAATAATACTTCCTGTATAATATAAACTGACCTGGGATCATTAACTCTGGGACTACTGCATCTATCTGTATTTCAATGTAAAGCATCTCTTTATAATACTTCCTGTTGTCCTGAACAAGTGACCTCTCACCTCTGACCATGCTGTGCCCTCTATGTAGCCAGTTCAGATGCAGGAGGGGTTCACCGACACAGATGATATAACCTAGAGGATTTAGGGAGAAGGGGAGAGAGGGATGAAGTGAAGGAGAGAGACTGTTATTGAGAAAATAAGGTAGGTAAAGCCACAGTGTTCAACAGGAATCTGTGTGTGGCCTCACCTGGTGTCCACACCACACTAAGTGGCTGCAGAGTACTTTATGCTGAAAAACATGAACGGACGAACGAGGACAAACAATATAGCGTAGTTATAGAAATAAGGAAGTGTCTTACTATTCTCTATGGTTGGCCCTCTTGCCTATTCGTTGAAGGTGGAAGGAGCCACAGTTAAAGGGAGAGAAACTGTGAATTGAATAACTGCAGTTGACATTGCTAAGTAAATGGAAGAATACTCTTATTGCAATGTGAATGGCTCTTAAAAGAGCCTTTGGTTGTGCATAGTGTAGTCTATGGTGTTGCCAGGGAACAGCACCCTCTTAAAAGAGCCTTTGGTTGTGCATAGTGTAGTCTATGGTGTTGCCAGGGAACAGCACCCTCTTTGAAGAAGTAGGAGGTGAAGATCTCCCGAACACGGATTGCCTCTCTTGCTGCGTTGTTGGACCCCATCCTTGAAACATCCTGCAGAGCAGCAGACTCCTCCTCTGGGACACGGCGGCGATCTGCAGATCCCCTCCAGGTCCGCGTGTCCATCCTCATGAAGTTACGCAGGACACAGGTAGCCTTCACACATCTGAATTCCTCCAGGAGGCAGTCCCAGATGACCCTGGTCACCCAACCTTGCAGTGCCCTACACGGTAACTGTAGGCAATCGTTTTGAAGGAATCTCCAGTTACAAGGTATCTGTAGCAATATGGAAGACAATGTAATTATTAGACTGTTACATCACCAGGTCATTGTGGATTACTAAAGTATAATATCCCTGATAACAAATCATGATAACATTGGATTGATAGATGCATGGGCACACATATGTGCATGTGTAGCATGTGACAATAACAGGATCATATCAAGGATAGCATCACAAATGAATACATAAATACCACTTGAAGCTTGATAATGAGTTGATCATTTGAATCAGCTGTGCAGTGCTGAGGCAAAAACAACAATGTGCCTCTTTGAGTCCCCAGGACTGAGAACCACTGCTCTTCATTGGGACCTCTTCATATGTAGACTGGCTTTTCATAGCGCTCTTTATCTGAGGACAGAAAACCTCACAAGAAACACACTTCTTTATAGTCAAATTACACCACACTGAATATTATGTTACTATTATCTCCGTCCTCACTTCTAGGGACAGGAACTACACAAAAGTACCTGCCCTATCCAGAATAGCCTCCTCTCTCACTGACAGTTGGGGCTGCTATCCTTTCACCCTCCCTTATTGTTGGTAGCTAGCTACCTACAAATGCATTTGGAGTTAGTTTTTTACAGTGATAAATACATCAAGATAGCTAATATGAAGTTAGGTAGCTGGTGATATTTAATTCACTTAGCTATCTATCTATACAGACTGGTTACCTATTTAGATGTGATATGAAAGTATTGTGTGAAATTATTTTGATGTTAAAGTATTTTAAATTATTTTGATGTGATATGAAAGTATCGTGTGAAATAATTGTTATGTGATATGAAAGTATTATGTGAAATTATTTTGAGGAGTAACGGGGGCAGAGAATCAGCAGTAGAAACAATAACAAAGCGTACTCCCTGCCCGTTGAGAATCGATTCACATTTAGATGGAATATTTGACTATTTTAGCTGCCAGAGCCAGTCTACCTCTGAAAATAACATACAGTCCTTGGACCTTGAGGAGTAACGGGGGCAGCAATCAGCAGTAGAAACAATAACAAAGCGTACTCCCTGCCTGTTTCGGTAAAAAGCTGAGGGATGGGGCTGGAGAAATGCAACCATCCATGATACCAACATTATAGTTTTAACCATGTTTTGGGGATATACAGTGTTTGTTAATATTTACTGACAAACATTGGAGTAAAAAAAAGCTCATATTTTGGGTTCTGATGGGGTACGACAGTTGAACTAAGCTCATGAGGCATTTATAAGTGATTTCTTCAAGAAACAATGGGTACATATCATTAATGTATAAGTCCCAAAATGGATGTAACAACTGCTGATTGCCCCTTTAAGACTAAATATTGGGCTAATCTAATAGGAGATATTGAGGACTACAGTATTTCAGGCATTGTCATTGGATGCATTTGATCAATTGTTAACGTTTTGTTGATGGTCCACTCTTGATGTTCTACACGTTACAGTGTAGCTTCAGCCATTCCTACAGAACAACATTAAAGTGTAGAACCTCTTTACTGCATATTGGTTCAACGACTGCAGAGACGGTACTTACTGGTGTTAAATAGATCTCCAACCTCCTCTTCTTCCTCCAATGTGACAGTAATCTCCTCCTCCTCTTTCACTCCAAAAATTGCATCCTCCTCTCCTTTTACTGTAACATCCTCTTCCTCTTTCACTCTGAACGCGTCTTCCTCTTCTTTCACTGAAACGTCTTTCTCTTCTTCTTTCACGGTAACAACCTCAACTTGTTTTTGTATTGAAACAGCCTCCTCTTCGTCCTCCTCTTTCACGAGAACTTCTTTCTCCGTCCAGCAGACCTCCTCTTCTGTAGCAGGAGGAGAGTAGCTTAGTGAACTCATGGTCGGAGATGTTAGCTAGTTAGCATTAGCGACTAGCCTAGTTCTAAGCTAACTTAGCAAACAAGCTAGCTGACAAACAACGTAAACATATAATTAAATGGGCCAACAAGTACATACGACAGAAATGTGTTTAATACACAGCGACTAATATACACCAAAACAGTGTAAAGAGCGTGAATGTTGTAGCTGTGTTTGCTAGAAAGCTACCGAGGTGTCTGACTAGCTGTTGTTGAAGGAGCGTCCCGTCCACTAGATTATACGTCACACTGGCAGCATCGCCTGAACCTGAAAGACGCACATCGCCATCTGCTGACTGGAGTGGGTAACGCAGTTGAGGAACCAAACGTTTATTTTTCATTTATTTCATAAAAGTTTAATATTATATAAAGTCGTTCAAAGAGAAGCATGTGTTGATTGATTCGTGTTTAATGAGTGAGAATTTAAAACAACCTTTACACCCACTACATATTTGCATTGATCCATACTTCTGACATGGATCATTTTGACCCCAGAGGCATATCCCAAAATGTGGTTTATTCAATTCCTCCAATTTTTCATGACTTTGTCAATCGACTTGTTCTTATTAAATATAAATCATGGTTTAGTGTTTCTGTATCAATATGGACTTTTAACAAATTCAAATCCTTTGGAGTCATTTTGACCCCAGCCAAAAGCACCTTTGATAAATAGGACGTTTATTGACAATCAAAATCAAATCACATTTTATTGGTCACATACACGTGTTTAGCAGATGTTATTGGGGGTGTAGTGAAATGCTTGTGGTTCTAGCTCCGACAGTGCAGTAATATCTAACAATTAATATCTAACAATTTCACAACAGATACCCAATACACACACATCTAAGTATTTGAATCTAGGTTTCTCTGTAGACATGATCCATCCCACCAGAGGGTGGAGGGGCACCTGTATCAGTGGTTTTGATCAGATAGACACCTGCAGACACACAGTATAGTGCCTCCCATGTACTCTCCTATGATTGGACTTTCTATACCACGTGTCACGTGACTGTGTACAAAACTGCCAATGGTAGAAAACTCTGCCAGAGGTAGAAAACTCTGCCAGCTGTATACAGTGCATTCGTTAAGTATTCAGACCCCTTCACTTTTCCACATTCAGTTACATTACAGCCTTATTCTAAAATTGAATATTTTTCCCCACATCAATCTACACACAATACCCCATAATGACATCACAATACCACATAATGACAAACCAAAAACAGGTTTGTAAACATTTTTGCAAATGTATTTACTTAAGTATTCAGACCCTTTGCTATGAGACTCGAAATTGAGCTCAGATGCATCCTGATTCCATTGATCATCCTTGAGATGTTTCTCCAGCTTGATTGGAGTCCACTTGTGGTAAATTCAATTGATTAGACATGATTTGGAGAGGCACACACCTGTCTATATAAAGTCCCACAGTTTACAGTGCATGTCAGAGCAAAAACCAAGCCATGAGGTCAAAGGAATTGTCCGTAGAGCTCTGAGACAAGAATGTGTTGAGGCACAGATCTGGAGAAAATGTACCAAAAAATGTATGCAGCATTGAAGGTCCCCAAAAACACAGTGTCCGCCCTCATTCTTAAATGGAATAAGTTAGGAACCACCATTACTCTTCCTAGAGCTGGCTGCCCGGGCCAAACGGAGAAATCGGGGGAGAAGGGCCTTGGTCAAGGAGGTGACCAAAAACTCGATGGTCACTCTGACAGAGCTCCAGAGTTCCTCTGTGGAGATGGGAGAACCTTCCAGAAGGACAATCATCTCTGCAGTACTCCAACAAATCCGGCCTTTATGGTAGAGACCAGACGGAAGCTACTCCTCAGTAAAAGGCACATGATAGCCCTCGTGGAGTTTGCCAAAAGGCACCTAAAGGACTCTAACCATGAGAAACAAGATTCTCTGGTCTGATTAAACCAACTCTTTGGCCTGAATGTCATGTGTCATGTCTGGAGAAAATCGGTACCATCCCGGTGAAGCGGTGGTCATGGCAACATCATGCTATGATGTTTTTCAGCAGCAGTGCAAATTGTCCACTGGTTTTGGTGTAATTTCTCACCCATTTTGTCAGTAGGAAAGTTAATTTCCCCTCAGGCACACACATTAGTTGATTGTTATTATGAAGGTCATTTGTATAGAATGTACTTTTCCCCACTCATTCACCCCATCTCTTTACATTGCTTATTTATATGTGGTGACCTGACTGCGTCCAGACTGTCAAAGGCCCACCCTGGTAGATCTGAACCTAATTCAGCTTGGAGTGATCAGATGACAGAAGTCACATTTAGGTGCCAGGTGTAACTGAGGCCATAGATGCTCCATATCCAATTTGTAAGTCGCTCTGGATAAGAGCGTCTGCTAAATGACTTAAATGTAAATGTAAATATCCATTACTTTGAGTGTTTTATATTATATGACTAAATGTGTTTCTTTCTGTGTTGCAGGGGCAGTCAAGAAATGGAACGGCAAGGCCACAGAACATGACATAAGCAGAGCTGTGGGAGACCACCTCAAGCCCCTGGTAGAGCCGGGGGTGGTGTTTACCACTCCACCACGCCTTCAGCAGGCTTGAAAAGCGGGATTGATACTGATTTTCATACTAAGATGGACCAAGAGTCTGTTGATTGGTCAGTCATTGGGTTCATTTGTTGAAATCAAATCAAGCTTTATTTATACAGCACATTTCAGACATGGATGCAACACAATGGCTTCACAGGAGAAAACAATGAAAATAAACAGAAATATTTAGTACACAAAAATAACAGCATAAAAAAACAGAAGATTAACAACTGAAAGACCAATGAGCATTCTAAGGAAATGCCATTGATTAAAACACTAATTGGATGCAATATCCAACCCAAAATATAAACTTGTTTTTTTGGAGGGTTTCTCAAAGACACTATGGGGGTGTCGACTGAAAGTTGACTAGTAACAACAACTGGGACCTAAAAGACACCCACCATGAGACCCACTAAATCTGGCCAAGAAGAGGAAAACAAAAGAAAAACCCACACCAAACTTAAAGACAGGAAGCAAACCAAAAAGGTGGAGCAATAACAGGTGTTGACTCTCCACATCTATCAAGACAACTGGAGCACTGGGCCAGACACTCTTCAATAGACCCTGGACCGGCTCAGGTGAAACACCTTCCCACTAACGAGATGGACAAGCCAGCACAGGTGTAACACATACTGACTAACGAGGTGACACCAATCAGTGCTCCCAAGACACATTTCAGTTGAATGCATTCAGTTGTACAATCAATCAAATGTATTTATAAAGCCCTTCTCACATCAGCTGATGTCACAGAGTGCTGTACAGAAACCCAGCCTAAAACCCCTGACAGCAAGCAATGCAGGTGTAGAAGCACGGTGGCTAGGAAAAACTCTCTACAAAAGACAAGAACCTGGGAAGAAACCTAGAGAGGAATCAGGCTCTGAGGGGTGGCCAGTCCTCTTCTGGCTGTGCCGGGTGGAGATTATAACAGAACATGGCCAAGATGTTCAAATGTTCATAAATGACCAGCATGGTCAAATAATAATAATCACAGTGGTTGTCGAAGGTGCAACAGATCTGCACCTCAGGAGTAAATGTCAGTTGGCTTTTCATAGCCAATCATTCAGAGTATCTCCACAACTTCCATTTCACATAATCATCTACAATGCTTCACCTTCTACAATATAAACATGGTGTCTACTGGCTGTCAACATTTAAAAACAAGAAAAAATACATATTTCTAAATAATAATATACAATCGTATTATTTTTTTCTACTTTTTCTTTCTATAGAATCCTAAAACTCACTAGCTTCTAGAACTCTAGACTTCCTAAAACTCACTAGCTTCTAGAACTCTCGTCTTCCTAAAACTCACTAGCTTCTAGAACTCTCGTCTTCCTAAAACCCACTAGCTTCTAGAACTCTCGTCTTCCTAAAACTCACTAGCTTCTAGAACTCTCGTCTTCCTAAAACCCACTAGCCTCTAGAACTCTCGTCTTCCTAAAACCCACTAGCTTCTAGAACTCTCGTCCCCTTGGAACGAGCCCAAACAAAACTCAAATCAAATAGTATTAGTCACATGCGCCGGATACAACACTGGAACTCTTACTTACGAGCCCCTAACAGTGCAGTTTTAAAAAAAATACAGAAAAGAATAAGAGATAAAACTAATCTCCAACACGGGAAAAACATGTCAAAATAAATTGTGATCATGGTAACTCACTGGCTAAATGCAAAACACAAATCTATTTGACTGCCAACCCTTGAGATAATCAGCAACCAACCTGACCTGGTGGTTCTAATGACCTGGTGGTAATAATGACCTGGTGGTTCTAATGACCTGGTGGTAATAATGACCTGGTGGTTCTAATGACCTGGTGGTTCTAATGACCTGGTGGTTCTAATGACCTGGTGGTAATAATGACCTGGTGGTTATAATGACCTGGTGGTTATAATGACCTGGTGGTTGGCATAAAACAAGCAGAACCCGAGAACAGGATGGCCTCCACCATCACAGCCTGATGACACTGCACCAGCCTACCAGTCTGCTCCAGCCCAGGTCAGAATACCAGTCTCCCAGTCTGCTCCAGCACAGGTCAGAATACCAGCCTCCCAGTCTGCTCCAGCACAGGTCAGAATACCAGCCTCTCAGTCTGCTCCAGCCCAGGTCAACTTACCAGCCTCTCAGTCTGCTCCAGCACAGTGTGCTCCAGCCCATGTCAGAATACCAGCCTCCCAGTCTGCTCCAGCACAGGTCAGAATACCAGTCTCCCAGTCTGCTCCAGCCCAGGTCAGAATACCAGCCTCCCAGTCTGCTCCACCCAGATAGTCACCCACAACTGCAATCCTTATTGATTCAAATGGGAAGTTCTTAAGGAGGGAGAGGGAGTGAAAAGGGAGAGAGGCGGAGAGAGGGGAGTGAAAAGGGAGAGAGGGGAGTGAAAAGGGAGAGAGGCGGAGTGAAAATGGAGAGAGAGGGAATGAAAAGGGAGAGAGGCGGAGAGGGGGAGTGAAAAGGGAGAGAGGCGGAGAGAGGGAGGGAAAAGGGAGAGAGGCGGAGAGAGGGAGTGAAAAGGGAGAGAGGCGGAGAGAGGGAGTGAAAAGGGAGAGAGGCGGAGAGAGGGAGTTAAAATGGAGAGAGGCGGAGAGAGGGAGTGAAAAGGGAGAGAGGCGGAGAGAGGGAGTGAAAAGGGAGAGAGGCGGAGAGAGGGAGTGAAAAGGGAGAGAGGCGGAGAGAGGGAGTGAAAAGGGAGAGAGGCGGAGAGAGGGAGTGAAAAGGGAGAGAGGCGGAGAGAGGGAGTGAAAAGGGAGAGAGGCGGAGAGAGGGGAGTGAAAAGGGAGAGAGGGAGTGAAAAGGGAGAGAGGCGGAGAGAGGGAGTGAAAAGGGAGAGAGGCGGAGAGAGGGAGTGACAAGGGAGAGAGGCGGAGGGGAGTGAAAAGGGAGAGAGGCGGAGAGAGGGAGTGAAAAGGGAGAGAGGCGGAGAGAGGGGAGTGAAAAGGGAAATAGGCAGAGAGAGGGAGTGAAAAGGGAGAGAGGCAGAGAGAGGGAGTGAAAAGGGAGAGAGGGAGTGAAAAGGGAGAGAGGCTGAGAAAGGGCAGAATACCTGACCACTGTGACTGACCCAAACTTAAGGAAAGCTTTGACTATGTACAGGCTCAGTGAGCATAAAGGTCAAATGTGTGATTTCATGAACTGGTACATACAAGAAAACCAGGTTTTAAAGTTCTGTTCAATAGCCATCCCATCATTACAAAACATTTGAAAGGCTAAGTCTATCATCTCCTGAGAAGTGGTAACTATTCACATGAACTTTTCAAAGAGGTTTGGTGCCCCCTGGTGGCTGAACCCGAGATCAATGAGAGATCTTGTCAGAAACAATGACACAGTCCCACTTCTCAGCTATCTTTATTTACATCAAACTAAACTAACTGCTATCTTGAATTGTTGAAAAAGTGTTTTTAAATAGCTCAAGCTGATACCCTACCTGAGAGACAAGGTGAGTCTTTTCTCCCTGACCTGGTGGTTCTAATGACCTGGTGGTTCTAATGACCTGGTGGTTCTAAAGACCTGGTGGTTATAATGACCTGGTGGTAATAATGACCTGGTGGTTATAATGACCTGGTGGTAATAATGACCTGGTGGTTGGCATAACACAAGCAGAACCCGAGAACAGGATGGCCTCCACCACACAGCCTGATGACACTGCACCAGCCTACCAGTCTGCTCTAGCTCAGGTCAGAATACCAGCCTCTCAGTCTGCTCCGGCACAGGTCAGAATACCAGCCTCCCAGTCTGATCCAGCACAGTGTTCTCCAGCCCAGGTCAGAATACCAGTCTCCCAGTCTGCCTCAGCCCAGGTCAGAATACCAGCCTCCCAGTCTGCTCCAGCACAGGTCAGAATACCAGCCTCTCAGTCTGCTCCAGCCCAGGTCAACTTACCAGCCTCTCAGTCTGCTCCAGCACAGTGTGCTCCAGCCCATGTCAGAATACCAGCCTCCCAGTCTGCTCCAGCCCAGGTCAGAATACTAAGTCTCCCAGTCTGCTCCAGCCCAGGTCAACTTACCAGCCTCTCAGTCTGCTCCAGCACAGTGTGCTCCAGCCCATGTCAGAATACCAGCCTCCCAGTCTGCTCCAGCACAGGTCAGAATACCAGTCTCCCAGTCTGCTCCAGCCCAGGTCAGAATACCAGCCTCCCAGTCTGCTCCACCCAGATAGTCACCCACAACTGCAATCCTTATTGATTCAAATAGGAAGTTCTTAGAGAGGGAGAGGGAGTGAAAAGGTAGAGAGGCGGAGAGAGGGAGTGAAAAGGGAGAGAGGGGAGTGAAAAGGGAGAGAGGTGGAGAGAGGGAGTGAAAAGGTAGAGAGGCGGAGAGAGGGGAGTGAAAAGGGAGAGAGGCGGAGAGAGGGGAGTGAAAAGGGAGAGAGGCGGAGAGAGGGGAGTGAAAAGGGAGAGAGGCGGAGTGAAAAGGGAGAGAGAGGGAGTGAAAAGGGAGAGAGGCGGAGAGGGGGGGTGAAAAGGGAGAGAGGCGGAGAGGGGGAGTGAAAAGGGAGAGAGGGAGTGAAAAGGGAGAGAGGCGGAGAGAGGGAGTGAAAAGGGAGAGAGGCGGAGAGAGGGGAGTGAAAAGGGAGAGAGGGAGTGAAAAGGGAGAGAGGCGGAGAGAGGGAGTGAAAAGGGAGAGAGGCGGAAGAGAGAGTGAAAAGGGAGAGAGGCGGAGAGAGGGAGTGAAAAGGGAGAGAGGCGGAGAGAGGGAGTGAAAAGGGAGAGAGGGAGTGAAAAGGGAGAAAGGCGGAGAGAGGGAGTGAAAAGGGAGAGAGGCGGAGAGAGGGAGTGAAAAGGGAGAGAGGCGGAGAGAGGGAGTGAAAAGGGAGAGAGGCGGAGAGAGGTTGTGAAAAGGGAGAGAGGCGGAGAGAGGGAGTGAAAAGGGTGAGAGGCGGAAAGAGGGAGTGAAAAAGGTGAGAGGTGGAGAGAGGGGAGTGAAAAGGGAGAGAGGTGGAGAGAGGGAGTGAAAAGGGAGAGAGGCGGAGAGAGGGAGTGAAAAGGGAGAGAGGCGGAGTGAAAAGGGAGAGAGAGGGAGTGAAAAGGGAGAGAGAGGGAGTGAAAAGGGAGAGAGGCGGAGAGGGGGGGTGAAAAGGAAGAGAGGCGGAGAGGGGGAGTGAAAAGGGAGGGAGGCGGAGAGAGGGAGTGAAAAGGGAGAGAGGCGGAGAGAGGGAGAGAGGCGGAGAGAGGGGAGTGAAAAGGGAGAGAGGGAGTGAAAAGGGAGAGAGGCGGAGAGAGGGAGTGAAAAGGGAGAGAGGCGGAAGAGAGAGTGAAAAGGGAGAGAGGCGGAGAGAGGGAGTGAAAAGGGAGAGAGGTGGAGAGAGGGAGTGAAAAGGGAGAGACGCGGAGAGAGGGAGTGAAAAGGGAGAGAGGCGGAGAGAGGGAGTGAAAAGGGAGAGAGGCGGAGAGAAGTTGTGAAAAGGGAGAGAGGCGGAGAGAGGGAGTGAAAAGGGAGAGAGGCGGAAAGAGGGAGTGAAAAAGGTGAGAGGCGGAGAGAGGGGAGTGAAAAGGGAGAGAGGCGGAGAGAGGGAGTGAAAAGGGAGAGAGGGAGTGAAAAGAGAGAGAGGGAGTGAAAAGGGAGAGAGACGGAGAGAGGGCGTGAAAAGGGAGAGAGGCGGAGAGAGGGCGTGAAAAGGGAGAGAGGCGGAGAGAGGGCGTGAAAAGGGAGAGATTGGGAGAGAGGGAGTCAAAAGGGAGAGAGGCGGAGAGAGGGAGTGAAAAAGGAGATAGGCGGAGAGAGGGAGTGAAAAGGGAGAGAGGCGGAAAGAGGGAGTGAAAAAGGAGAGAGGCGGAGAGAGGGGAGTGAAAAGGGAGAGAGGCGGAGAGAGGGAGTGAAAAGGGAGAGAGGCGGAGAGAGGGAGTGAAAAGGGAGAGAGGGGAGTGAAAAGGGAGAGAGGCGGAGAGAGGGAGTGAAAAGGTAGAGAGGCGGAGAGAGGGGAGTGAAAAGGGAGAGAGGCGGAGAGAGGGGAGTGAAAAGGGAGAGAGGCGGAGAGAGGGGAGTGAAAAGGGAGAGAGGCGGAGTGAAAAGGGAGAGAGAGGGAGTGAAAAGGGAGAGAGGCGGAGAGGGGGGGTGAAAAGGGAGAGAGGCGGAGAGGGGGAGTGAAAAGGGAGAGAGGGAGTGAAAAGGGAGAGAGGCGGAGAGAGGGAGTAAAAAGGGAGAGAGGCGGAGAGAGGGGAGTGAAAAGGGAGAGAGGGAGTGAAAAGGGAGAGAGGCGGAGAGAGGGAGTGAAAAGGGAGAGAGGCGGAAGAGAGAGTGAAAAGGGAGAGAGGCGGAGAGAGGGAGTGAAAAGGGAGAGAGGCGGAGAGAGGGAGTGAAAAGGGAGAGAGGGAGTGAAAAGGGAGAAAGGCGGAGAGAGGGAGTGAAAAGGGAGAGAGGCGGAGAGAGGGAGTGAAAAGGGAGAGAGGCGGAGAGAGGGAGTGAAAAGGGAGAGAGGCGGAGAGAGGTTGTGAAAAGGGAGAGAGGCGGAGAGAGGGAGTGAAAAGGGTGAGAGGCGGAAAGAGGGAGTGAAAAAGGTGAGAGGCGGAGAGAGGGGAGTGAAAAGGGAGAGAGGTGGAGAGAGGGAGTGAAAAGGGAGAGAGGCGGAGAGAGGGAGTGAAAAGGGAGAGAGGCGGAGTGAAAAGGGAGAGAGAGGGAGTGAAAAGGGAGAGAGAGGGAGTGAAAAGGGAGAGAGGCGGAGAGGGGGGGTGAAAAGGGAGAGAGGCGGAGAGGGGGAGTGAAAAGGGAGAGAGGCGGAGAGAGGGAGTGAAAAGGGAGAGAGGCGGAGAGAGGGAGAGAGGCGGAGAGAGGGGAGTGAAAAGGGAGAGAGGGAGTGAAAAGGGAGAGAGGCGGAGAGAGGGAGTGAAAAGGGAGAGAGGCGGAAGAGAGAGTGAAAAGGGAGAGAGGCGGAGAGAGGGAGTGAAAAGGGAGAGAGGTGGAGAGAGGGAGTGAAAAGGGAGAGAGGCGGAGAGAGGGAGTGAAAAGGGAGAAAGGCGGAGAGAGGGAGTGAAAAGGGAGAGAGGCGGAGAGAGGGAGTGAAAAGGGAGAGAGGCGGAGAGAGGGAGTGAAAAGGGAGAGAGGCGGAGAGAGGTTGTGAAAAGGGAGAGAGGCGGAGAGAGGGAGTGAAAAGGGAGAGAGGCGGAAAGAGGGAGTGAAAAAGGTGAGAGGCGGAGAGAGGGGAGTGAAAAGGGAGAGAGGTGGAGAGAGGGAGTGAAAAGGGAGAGAGGCGGAGAGAGGGAGTGAAAAGGGAGAGAGGCGGAGAGAGGGAGTGAAAAGGGAGAGAGGCGGAGAGAGGGAGTGAAAAGGGAGAGAGGCGGAGAGAGGGAGTGAAAAGGGAGAGAGGCGGAGAGAGGGAGTGAAAAGGGAGAGAGGCGGAGAGAGGGAGTGAAAAGGGAGAGAGGGAGTGAAAAGAGAGAGAGGGAGTGAAAAGGGAGAGAGACGGAGAGAGGGCGTGAAAAGGGAGAGAGGCGGAGAGAGGGCGTGAAAAGGGAGAGAGGCGGAGAGAGGGCGTGAAAAGGGAGAGATTGGGAGAGAGGGAGTGAAAAGGGAGAGAGGCGGAGAGAGGGAGTGAAAAGGGAGAGAGGCGGAGAGAGGGAGTGAAAAGGGAGAGAGGCGGAGAGAGGGAGTGAAAAGGGAGAGAGGGGAGTGAAAAGGGAGAGAGGGGAGTGAAAAGGGAGAGAGGCGGAGAGAGGTTGACAGTTTATGACAAATAGTTAAACAATTTTGCATGTAATGGCTTATGCAAGGAACTAATGCCTAGATGTTTTGAGGGGTAAGACTATTCAACAGAGAACCATATACTATATTTTGATCAACATGACGTGAGCAATTGATAATGTGGAAAAAAGCTGACACTTGTACATTATCAATTGCAATTTGTTCAAAGGAATAAGAAATTGCTTTAATGATGTGCACAAGTGACTAGATGATTTGGAATTTGTACAAGTCGTATCAAGAATTGCACTTTTGATCTAAGAAATGCACCAAAGCGACTGAGGAAAACTGTAATCACTTTCCCAGTGGAATACAACCTAACAGACAAGAAGCCATTCTTTACAAAACAGTATAAATACAAACAATGGCAGGGCTGATTGGTGATGGGGAGGGTATGGGCCATTAACAAAGCCATCACCTACAGAGAGATGAACCTGGAGAAGAGTCCCCTAAGAAAGCTGGTCATTGTGCTCTGTTCACAAACATAAACACACCCCACAGAGCCCCTGGACAACAGCACAATTAGACCCAACCAAATCATGAGAAAACAAAAAGATAATTACTTGACACATTGGAAAGAATTAACAAAAACAGAGAAAACTAGAATGCTATTTGGCCCTAAACAGAGAGTACACAGTGGCAGAATACCTGACCACTGTGACTGACCCAAACTTAAGGAAAGCTTTGACTATGTACAGACTCAGTGAGCATAAATGTCAAATGTGTGATTTCATGAACTGGTACATACAAGAAAACCAGGTTTTAAAGTTCTGTTCAATAGCCATCCCATCATTACAAAACATTTGAAAGGCTAAGTCTATCATCTCCTGAGAAGTGGTAACTATTCACATGAACTTTTCAAAGAGGTTTGGTGCCCCCTGGTGGCTGAACCCGAGATCAATGAGAGATCTTGTCAGAAAAATGACAGAGTCCCACTTCTCTGTCATTGCACAAACTAGAGAGGGGGGAAAAAATGTGTGAAAATTAATTAAAAATATATACATCAATACAGATAATCCTTTAAAATGTGGGACATCTAGCCCATCGGGAAGTATTTTTAATCATTATTTGAATATTTCGGCAATTGGTCGAAAAAGTGACAGAGTGCCACCTCCGTGCAACAGGTTTTATTTTTGGGTTACCGGGCACGATTTTCAAAAGTGTCTTAAATGCTTTTTAGGGCCCAAGAACCAAAGTACAATTGCCAATGAAGTCCCTGCTCAGAAACAAAGAAAGAAAGAAAGAAAGAAAGAAAGAAAGAAAGAAAGAAAGAAAGAAAGAAAGAAAGAAAGAGAAAGAAAGAGAGAGAGAGAGAGAGAGAGAGAGAGAGAGAGAATCTATTTCATAAAGTTATACAAAAGAGAGAGATAGGGAGAGACTGTGTACATTCTAATCGTAGAGAATGTGAGAGAGAGACAGACAGACAGACAGACAGACAGACAGACAGACAGACAGTGTGTTATAACAGAGAAATCTCACTAGGTGACAAGGTGAGTCTCTTCTCCCTGACAGACAGACAGACAGACAGACAGACAGTGTGTTATAGTGTGTTATATCCCTCCTCAGCCTTCCTCTCCTCTGAAGACCCAGTGAGGGTGGAGCTCAGTCAGAGAGCTGTTGAGGGACTGGTTAGAAAGAACACTTCTACAGCCAGAGAGGTGAGAGGTCACACATGGTTTAGATGGTAAATATTTATGTCCCCTTAGTGGTTCATCACGTCAGCAAAAGGAATATGTTCCATCATCCATGTTTATTTACATTAGTGCAAATTGTCCACTGATATTGATGAAATTTCTCAGGCACACACATTTGTTCTTTGATATTATGAAGGTCATTTGTGTAAAATGTACTTTTCCCCACTCATTCACCCCATCTCTGTATATTGCTTATGCATATTCAGTGACCTGACTGCATCCAGACTGTCAAAGGCCCATCCTGGTAGATCTGAACCTAATGCAGCTTGGAGTGATCAGATAACAGAAGTCACATTTAGGTGCCAGGTGTAACTGAGGCCATAGATGCTCCATATCCATTACTTTGAATGTTTTATATAATATGACAAAATTTGTTTCTTTCTGTGTTGCAGGGGCAGTCAAGAAATGGAACAGCAAGGCCACAGAACATGACATAAGCAGAGCTGTGGGAGACCACCTCAAGCCCCTGGTAGAGCCGGGGGTGGTGTTTACCACTCCACCAGCAGAGCTGTGGGAGACCACCTCAAGCCCCCGGTAGAGCCGGGGGTCGTGTTTACCACTCCACCACGCCTTCAGCAGGCTGGAAAAGTGGGATTGATACTGTTTTTCATACTAAGATGGACGAAGAGTCTGTTGATTGGTCAGTCATTGGGTTCATTTGTTGAAATCAAATCAAGCTTTATTTATACAGCACATTTCAGACATGGATGCTACACAATGGCTTTACAGTAGAAAACAATGAAAATAAACAGAAATACTTAGTACACAAAAATAACAGGATAAAAAAAACAGAAGATTAACAACTGAAAGACTAATGAACATTCTAAGGAAATGCCATTGATTAAAATATTAATTGGATGCAACATCCAACCCAAAATATCAGCTTGTTTTTTTAGGAGGGGCTCTGAAAGACTAGTTTGACTAGTAACAACAACTGGGACATAAAAGACACCCACCATGAGTCCCACTAAATCTAACCAAGAAGTGGGAAACAAAAGAAAAACCCACACCAAACTTAAAGACAGGAAGCAAACCAAAAAAGTGGAGCAACTAAAGGTGTTGACTCTCCACATCTATCAAGACAACTGGAGCACTGGGCCAGACACTCTTAAATAGAACCTGGACCAGCTCAGGTGAAACACCTTCCCACTAACGAGATGGACAAGCCAGCACAGGTGTAACACATACTGACTAACGAGGTGACACCAATCAGTGGGTCCTACGTGCTGACGAGCTATACGTGCTAAAGTCCAACCTAAAAACATAAATGGAAAAACCAAAAGCTTAAGAGAATGCTCACCACCAACAGAAAACAACTTCCTTGTCACATTAGAATCAACTACAATGCTTCACCATCACCAATATAAACATGGTGTCTGTCTAACAACAACTAAAAACAATATTTATTTTTCCCACAGAGAAACCTAAAACTCACTAACTTCTAGAACTCTCGTCCCCTTGAAACGAGCCCAAACAAAACTAATCTCCAATACGGAAAAACAGTCAAAATAAATTGTGATCCATGGCAATGCACTGGCTAAACGCAAAACATTTTGACTGCCCCCCTTGAGACAATCAGCAACCAGGTTGTTCTCACCACAGACATGTCTGATTTCAAGAGGAAACTCCAGCAATATTCGTAGTAACTTTCCACCTCACTGTGGAGCTTCTCTCTCTTTTCAGGGTTCACTAGATAGGCATGTTGTTGGATCGGGGCTCAGACCCCAATGTCATGCTCTAGTACATTTGGTTTGGCACATCTGAGAATGTGCTTTTAGAAAAGCAGAATTCAATGTCAATATAATTGTCAGTTGGTTGCATAAATAATTACCATTACCAAATGCTACATGAAATGTAAATATGAAATATTTGGTTGCATAGTTTCTAGGTGGGATAGCCCCAATGTCAAAACACAGTTTTAACGTGTCCAAATCAATAACCAATATGCAGAAACAGTTTGGGATAAATTGAAAACCTAACATGTGGTATATACACAAACATCTGCCACAATAATATTTTTTAAAACAAGCTCCTTATAAACTGCACAAGCACCAGAAACACTGTTGTTTTGACAAGTAGCAATAAATCACTGATATCGATTAGGGGGGAAATCAGGTTGTACCTGCTGTTGAAACTAACACAACTAAAAAAAACACATGGAAATGGGAGATATATTTTACCTCACTGGTTAGAGGACAACCTGCAGAAAACAGTCAGCTACATTTTGGAGTGATGTATTTAAATGTAGGGGTCGCTAAACAAAGGAACACAAAACTTATTTGTCATCACTCATCGATATCATGCCAAGATTAATTGTGTGACAGAAGGGAGATGAGGTTGCACGTCCTGTTAAAACTAACAGCTCAAAAACCACACAGAATCTGGGAGTATGTGTACATCCCTGATTAGAGGACAATTTGTAGAAAATAGATCGCTACATTTTGAAGTGCTGCATTTTGATTCAAGTGGGTCATCAACATGGTAAGTGTAACACAGCTCTTTTTGTGTTAGTCACTTTTTGTTAAATCACATAAATAGTACTCTTTCAATTCAGAGCCTGGATTTCCCCCCTGAGGCTAATATCCATATTATGTTGAAATCAATAGAACAGGGGACAAACATTTAGGCTTCTACATTGTGACATCATTAAAATACTCCTACTACAATGTTAAAACATTCCACATTGTGACATTAATTCATTGATATCATGAAACAACTCCATGTATTTTCTGATGTTTTATCAGAGATCTTTTATCAGTGTACCTCTTCCCACATTGATCACAGCTATGAGGTTTCTCTCCTGTATGTGTTCTCTGGTGTACAGTCAGAGAGCCAGATGTATTAAAACTCTTCCCACATTGATCACAGCTATAAGGTTTCTCTCCTGTGTGTGTTCTCTGGTGTAGAGTCAGTTGGGCAGATGTAGTAAAACTCTTCCCACATTGATCACAGCTATACGGGTTCTCTCCTGTGTGTGTTCTCTGGTGTGATATCAGGTTGCTTAGCTGAGTAAAACTCTTCCCACATTGATCACAGCTATAAGGTTTCTCTCCTGTGTGTGTTCTCTGGTGTAGAGTCAGTTGGGCAGATGTAGTAAAACTCTTCCCACATTGATCACAGCTATACGGATTCTCCCCTGTGTGTGTTCTCTGGTGTATCTTCAGATGGCCAGATGTAACAAAACTCTTCCCACATTGATCACAGCTATACGGTTTCTCTCCTGTGTGTGTTCTCTGGTGTGATATCAGGCTGGTTGAATGAGTAAAACTCTTCCCACATTGAACACAGCTATAAGATTTCTCTCCTGTGTGTATTCTCTGGTGTAGAGTCAGAGTGCTAGATGCAGCAAAACTCTTCCCACATTGATCACAGCTATAAGGCTTCTCTCCTGTGTGTATTCTCTGGTGTAGAGTCAGTTGGGCAGATGTAGTAAAACTCTTCCCACATTGATCACAGCTATACGGGTTCTCTCCTGTGTGTGTTCTCTGGTGTGATATCAGGTTGTTTAGCTGAGTTAAACTCTTCCCACATTGATCACAGCTATAAGGTTTCTCTCCTGTGTGTGTTCTCTGGTGTATCTTCAGATGGCCAGATGTAACAAAACTCTTCCCACATTGATCACAGCTATACGGTTTCTCTCCTGTGTGTGTTCTCTGGTGTGATATCAGGCTGGTTGAATGAGTAAAACTCTTCCCACATTGACTGCTATAAGGTTTCTCTACTGTGTGGATTTTCTGATGAATTTTAATGCCTGCTAAGGAGGTGAATCTCTTCCCACAGTCAGAGCAGCAGTGAGGTTTCTTCCCTGTGGATCTCTGCTGGTGTTTCTTGAGGTGTTCTGATATGGAGAAACTCTTCTCTGCCTTGTCAGCATCATGAGGTTGTTGAGGCTCCCCAGAGGACCCACGGTAGTCCCGTCTCTCTCCTGTGTGAACAACAAAGTCAGACAGATGGTTAAAGGCCCACAACAGGGGAAATCCACTGTAAAAAGTGATGCCAACAGCGTAGCCATGATGTTGTACAACAATTGACGTCTGTAATGAATGTAATGATTATTTGAAATTTGTCTTAAAAGGAGCAAGAACAGTCATATATTGTCTTGTTTTCACATTAGTAGTAACATCCATGATTGTAGACTAGAAATAAGTTATTCATGTAGTTGAAACTCCAAGCAGTGTGCCAGACGACTTTGGTCTCCAATATAGGCCCCTTTCTGTGTTTAATAAAATTGTATGTAGTATATCTGCCTGGAGCGAAAATGGTGAGCAAAGATTTTAGTTTTTCACAAAGTATTCTGAATGTGAATATGGGAAAACTCAGGGGAGTAACCTCCATTTCCACGTTGCTTAAGAGTGCATTTCACACTACTTTGGATTATAATTGTAAGGCTCGTTTGAATGTCCTGCTTAATATAATGTTTGTGTCATCATCGCAAATCAACCGCTTTATATTTAAAAAACACTTTAACCAGTAAAATGCTCTTTGGCTTTTCCATCAACCTGACAATGAGGGTTTGTACACTGTTTGCCAAATTGGCCCATAACTTCACCTAACAACAAATATACCTGTAATGAACGAAGAAGCACTTTCGTTGTTGTTGCATGACATACATAGCGTACTCTAGGACCCATAACAACAACATAGACCTACTGTAGGACCCATAACATTACCTAACAATAACATAGACCTAATGTAAGACCCATAACAATAACATAGACCTACTGTAGGACCCATAACTATAACAGACCTACTGTAGGACCCATAACTTCACCTAACAACAACATAGACCTATTGTAGGACCCATAACTTCACCTAACAACAACATAGACCTACTGTAGGACCCATAACAACAACATAGACCAACTGTAGGACCCATAACAACAACATAGTCCTACTGTAGGACCCAAAACTTCACCAAACAACAAATATAGGAAAATAGCTCTGTGTGTTGTACAATAACCTATCCATCAAGGAACAGTTCTCTACACATTATGAGCTAAGTATCTCTGTGTCCAAACAGACTAACGAGACCCGACAGTAAATCAAGCAGACAATAACATTATAAACATCAATTTGTTAGGGATTTTGGATCCAACGTGGAGCACGGCATAACTGTCTTTACCAGAGTAATGAATGAAGAAGCACTTTGGTTGTTGTTGCATGTCGTGATGTTTGTCATGTGACTGTCATTCAGAAAATGATTTCCTGGATCAGCTGATGATATTTGAACATGTGACTAACTAAACAGCTACAGTATTAAGAATGATGTGTAATTATTGAAGAACTGCGTTAATGACAGTATCCATTTGGGTGTTGTCAATAAAGTTAAGGTGGCTCTCGGATAGAACCCTTGAATTTAGCAAACTCAAATGATTTGATTTGGAATTTCTGTGCCCATGAAAACTGTTTTCCCAGCGTAATATAAGGAAACTAAATGTTACGTAGGTAGAGTGTATTTCAGAGATCTGAATACAAAAAACTGTACTAACAGGACAATAACCTAAACCACAAGGCCAAATCTACACTGGAGGAGCTTACCAAGATGACATTGAATGTTCCTGAGTGGCCTAGTTACAGTTTGGACTTAAATCATCTGGAAAATCTATGGAAAGACTTGAAAATGGCTTTCTAGCAATGATCAACAACCAACTTGACAGAACAGGAAGGATTTAAAAAAGAATAATGAATATTCACATGAAGATCAGTCTCCTATTGGATGACATCACGACTTCCCATCAAGCCAACTCCTTGAAGGCCTTACTATGACATCACTCACTCCTTCTAGTTTGCAGTTGTCTAAAAAAAAACTATTTTGCTCAAAACATTTATTTGTTTCCCTTTAGTGTGTTTATACTTTACTGTATTTATATATCACTTTCAACAGGAAACGTTAAAATCACTGGAGGAAGTCATGAACAATTCACAGTACAAAAACATATTCAAGTGTAGAATGCCCCTTTAAAAATCACACATTAGTTCAACAACTGCAGAGTTTGTGCCCCTGTTTTATGAGATAGTACTCACTGTATTTACCGGTGTTAATCAGATCAACGTCCCTGTTTAATAAGATAGTACTCAATTCATAAAAAAAAAATATTCACCTTTATTTAACCAGGTGGCCAGTTGAGAACAAGTTTTCATTTACAACTGCAACCTGGCCAAGATAAAGCAAAGCAGTGCGACAAAAACAACAACACAGAGTTACACATGGGATAAACAAAAGTACAGTCAATAACTCAATAGAAACATCTATATACAATGTTTGCAAATGGAGAACGGAGGTAAGGCAATAAATAGGCCATAGTAGCGAAGAAATTACAATTTAGCAAATTAACCTTTCACGGGTCTCTACCCCGGGTCCGGGAGCACCCCCCACCCCCCCCCACACTGAGTAGCATCGCTAGCATAGCGTCACAATTAAATAGTAGCATCTAAATATCATTAAATCACAAGTCCAAGACACCTAATGAAAGATACAGATGTTGTGAATAAAGCCACCATTTCAGATTTTTAAAATGTTTTACAGGGAAGACAAAATATGTAAATCTATTAGCTAACCACGTTAGCAAAAGACACCATTTTTCTTTGTCCACCATTTTCTCTCAACACCAGTAGCTATCACCAATTCGGCCAAATAAAGATATTGATAGCCACTAACCAAGAAAAAACCTCATCAGATGACAGTCTGATAACATATTTATGGTATAGGATAGGTTTTGTTAGAAAAATGTGCATATTTCAGGTATAAATCATAGTTTACAATTGCACCCACCATCACAACTCGACTAGAAAAAATACAGAGCAACGTGTATTACCTAATTACTAATCATAAAACATTTCTTAAAAATACACAACTCACACAATGGAAATACACAGATCTTGTGAATTCAGACAACATTTCAGATTTTCTAAGTGTCTTACAGCTAAAACACAATAAATCGTTATATTAGCATACCACATGTGCAAACGTTACCAGAGCATTGATTCTAGCCAAAGAGAGCGATAACGTAATCATCGCCAAAATGTATACATTTTTTCACTAACCTTCTCAGAATTCTTCAGATGACACTCCTGTAACATCATATTACAACATACATATAGAAGAGTTTGTTCGAAAATGTGCATATTTAGCCACCAAAATCATGGTTAGACAATGACAAAAGTAGCCCAGCTGGTCAGAAAATGTCGTGCGCCATATTAGACAGTGATCTAGTCTTATACATAAATACTCATAAACTTGACTAAAAAATACAGGGTGGACAGCGATTGATAGACAATTTAATTCTTAATACAATCGCTGAATTACATTTTTTGAATTATCCTTACTTTTCAATACAGGTTGCGCCAAGCGAAGCTACTCCTAACAAAATGGCGGCATAAGCGTTTCACATTTCGACAGAAACGCGATTTATCATAATAAATTGTTCTTACTTTGAGCTGTTCTTCCATCAGAATCTTGGGCAATGAATCCTTTCATGGTTCTAATCGTCTTTTGGTCGAAAGCTGTCCTCTTGCCATGTGGAAATGCCCACTAACGTTTGACATGAACTGGAAACGTGCCCAGCGGTTCAAAGTGTCTCAGAAAGAAATGCCTCAAAATCGCACTAAACGGATATAAATTGCTATAAAACGGTTCAAATTAACTACCTTATGATGTTGTTAACACCTATAAGGAGTAAAAACATGACCGGAGAAATATTACTGGCTAAACAAAAGGTTGGAAGGAGGCGAGTTAGAACCGTCCAGAGTAGTGATGCTAGGCGGGCGGGTGCGGGCAGCGATCGGTGAAGAGCATACATTTAGTTTTACTAGCGTTTAAGAGCAGTTGGAGGCCACAGAAGGAGTGTTGTATGGCATTGAAGCTCAATTGGAGGTTTGTTAACACAGTGTCCAAAGAAGGGCCAGATGTATACAGAATGGTGTCGTCTGCGTAGAAGTGGATCAAGGAATCACCCGCAGCAAGAGCAACATTGTTGGTATATACAGAGAAAAGAGTCGGTCCGAGAATTGAACCCTTGGTTCCCCCATAGAGACTGCCAGAGGTCCGGACAACAGGCCCTCCGATTTGACGCACTGAACTCTGTCTCAGAAGTAGTTGGTGAACCAGGCGAGGCAGTCATTTGAGAAACAAAGGCTGTTGAGTCTGCCGATAAGAATACGGTGATTGACAGAGTCGAAAGCCTTGGCCAGGTCGATGAAGACGGCTGCACAGTACTGTCTTTTATCAATGGTGGTTATGATATCGTTTAGTACCTTGAGCGTGGCTGAGGTGTACCTATGACCAGATCGGAAACTGGATTGCACAGCGGACAAGGTACGGTGGGATTCAAAATGGTCAGTGATCTTTTGGTTGTTAAATTGGCTTTGGAAGAATTTAGAAAGGCAGAGCAGGATGGATATAGGTCTGTAACAGTTTGGGTCTAGAGTGTCACCCCCTTTGAAGAGGGGTATGACCGCAGAAGCGTTCCAATCTTTCGGAATCTCTGACGATACAAAAGAGAGGTTGAACAGACTAGTAATAGGGGTTCCACAATGGCGGTGGATAATTTTAGAAAGAGATGGTCCAGATTGTCTAGCCCAGCTGATTTGTACAGGTCCAGGTTTTGCAACTCTTTCAGAACATCAGCTATCTGGATTTGGGTGAAGGAGAAGCTGGGGAGGCTTGGGGAAGTAGCTGAGGGGGGTGAGGAGCTGTTGAACTGAACTGCCTCTTACTCTGTCCCAGATGCTAATATATGCACATTATTATTAGTATTGGATATAAAACACTCTGAAGTTTCTAAAACTGTTTGAATGATGTCTGTGAGTATAACAGAACTCATATGGCAGGCAAAAACATGAGAAAAAATCCAAACAGGAAGTGAGAATTCTGAGACTCGTCAATGTTCAACTCATTGGTGATTCAATTCCCTGTAAGATATGGATCTGTTTGCACTTCCTACGCCTTCCACTAGATGTCAACAGTCTGTAAAACGTGGAACGAAGCTTATGCTGTGTTGTGGAACCGGATGGGAGGGGAATGAGTCAGTGGTCTGGCAGATTGCCAGTTCCTGGTCACGCGCTTTCCTCATGATATCGCCTTGCGTTCCATAACTTCTACAGACATGAAGGAATGCTCCGGTTGGAACGTTATTGGATAGTTATGATAACAACATCCTGAAGATTGATTTTCTACTTAGTTTGACCAGTTTATTCTACCCGTTTTATATCTTTTTGAAGTTTTTGTCCGAGTTCACCTGCATCTGCGCGAGCATTTGGACATGTGCACTAAATATACTAGCAAAAGTAGCTACTTAGACATAAGTCATGGACATTATCGAACAAAACAACGATTTATTGTGGAACTAACTAACTCAGATTATTGCATGGTGTGCTTTTTACGTAAAGTTTTTTTGAAATCTGACACAGCGGTTGCATTAAGAACAAGTGTATCTTTAATTCTATGTAAAATATGTCTTTCATCAAAGCTTATGAGTATTTCTGTTATTTGACGTGGCTCTCTGCAATTTCTCCGGATATATTGGAGGCATTTCTGAACATGGCGCCAATCTAAACCGAGATTTGTGGATATAAATATGCACATTATCAAACAAAATGTATTGTGTAACGATGTCCTATGAGTGTCATCTGATGAAGATCATCAAAGGTTAGTGATTAATTTGATCTCTATTTCTGCTTTTTGTGACTACTATCTTTTGCTGGGAAAATGGCTGTGTTTTTCTGTGGCTATGTACTGAGCTAACATAATTGTTTGGTGTGCTTTCGACGTAAATCCTTTTTGAAATCAGACAAGTTGGCTGGATTCACAACATGTGTAGCTTTAATTTGGTGTCTTTCATGTGTGATTTCATGAAAGATAGATTTTTATAGTAATATATTTGAATTTGGCGCGCTACATTTTTTCTGGCTTTTGGCCAAGTGGGACGCTACCGTCCCACATATCCCAGAGAAGTTAAGTTGGTGAGGAAATTACTGTAAAAGAACGACCAGGCATCTTCGACTGACGGGAAGAGGTCAATATCCTTCCAAGATACCCGGGCCAGGTCGATTAGAAAGGCCTGCATGCAGAAGTGTTTTAGGGAGCATTTGACAGTGATGAGGGGTGGTCGTTTGACCGCGGACCCATAACGGATGCAGGCAATTAGGCAGTGATTGCTGAGATCCTGATTGAAAACAGTAGAGGTGTATTTGAAGGGCAAGTTGGTCAGGATAATATCTATGAGGGTGCCCATGTTAACGGATTTAGGGTTGTACCTGGTGGGTTCCTCAATAATTTGTGTGAGATTGAGGGCATCTAGCTTGGATTGTAGGATGGCCGGGGTGTTAAGCATTTCCCAGTTTAGGTCACCTAACAGAACAAACTCTGAAGATAGATGAGGGCAATCAATTTGCATATGGTGTCCAGGGCACAGCTGGGAGTCTGTAACAGGCGGAAACAGTGAGAGACTTATTTCTGGACAGATTTATTTTTTAAATTAGAAACTTGAACTGTTTGGGCGTAGACCTGGAAAGTATGACAGAACTACACAGGCCATCTCTGCAGTAGATTGCAACTTCTCCCCCTTTGGCAGTTCTATCTTGACGGAAAATGTTGTAGTTGGGGATGGACATTTCAGAATTTTTGGTGGCCTTCTCAGACACGGCAAGGACATCAAGAGGAGTAGGATGAGGGTACGGCTAAAAGCTATCAGAATTAGTTGTCTAGTGCGATGGGTACAGAGAAGATAAGGAGCAGATTTCTGGGCGTGGTAGGATAGACTCAAGGCATAATGTACAGACAGGTATATGGTAGGGTGCGGGTACAGTGGAGGTAAACCTAGACATTGAGTGACGATAGGAGAGGTTGCATCTCTGGAGGCTCTAGTTATGCTAGGTGAGGTCACCGCATGTGTGGGAGTCAGGACAAACGAGCTCTCTGAGGCATGTTGAGTGGGACTAGGGGCTCTGCAGTAAAATAAAACAATGATAACTACCCTAAACAACAGTATACAAGGCATATTGACATTAGAGAGACATAAAGCGAGGCATAAAGCAATCACAGGTGTTGATTGGGAGAGCTAGCTAAGACAACAACGGGTACGACAACAACAGTTAATCAGCTAAGACAACAACAGGTAAAATGGCAATGAATGGGCAGAGAGGGTCAGTTAACTACACACAGGGCCTGAGTTCGAGGCTGGGGCCGACAGATAAACAAAATGGAGACCCGTGATTAATGAACAATCCAGCAGGCATCAGCTATGTAGCCAAGTGATCATAGGGTCCAGTGAACAGCAATATATGAACTAGGGAAGCCGTTAGGTAGTCATTACTATGCTAGCCGGGAGATGTGCCTGGCTCGAGGCTAACTGGTGCTAGCTTCGGGACAAGGGCGTTAGCCACTATAGCCAATCCGGTGCAAAGGTTCCTGCTTACAGCAGGAATCCGGTGATGTGAACGTGTTCTCAATTTGCCTACCTGGTTAAATAAAGGTGAAATAATTATTTATTTTTTTAAATGTAGTGGCTTCCAGTCGTCTTAGTGAAGAGTCTGGGAGGCATCAGCTGTGTAGCCGAGTGATCATAGGGTCCACTGAGCAGGCCGGGAGATGGGCCTGGCTCAAGGCTAGCGTCGAGGCTGGGCCACTCGGTAGCAGCTAGCCAGCTGCGATTATCTGGTGTAATGGTCCAGAGCTTACGGCAGTAATACGGTGATGTAATGGAGAAAAACAGTCCGATATGCTCAGGGTTGATATCGCGCAGTGCAGACTGGCAGGTGTTATCCAGGCTAAAAGCGGCTGGTGTCTGAGCTACTAAAAGGGAAAGGCCGCTAGCAGTGGCTAACAATGACTAAATAGCTAGTAGCTAATTAGCTTCTGATGGCTAGCTTCTGATGGAGGTTCTAGCTATAAGGTCTAAAAAAAATAGCAGATCCGTATCACATTGGGTAAGGTCAAAAAATGGAAAAAGAGATTGAAATATATTGCAAAATATACAAAAAAAGATAACATTTACAACAACAAACACGTCTTACTGCTACACGCCATCTTGGATTACAAGATGACTCAGTTAAAAACCATTGGATTTAGCAAACTCTGAAATTATTTAGTGTTTCTGTGCCCATGAAAACGGTTTTCCCAGCGTAACATAAGGAGGCACTAAATGATAAGTGGGTCGAGTGCATTTCAGAATACAAAAAAATTGTCCGACAGCAATATCCCGTGTTTAAGTTGAAGTTCATCATATGACAAGCGTAACGTTATGACTATAACTACTGTTCCCAGAAGGAGGGAAACTAGGTACAACATACTATTAAATCCACGCCTCGCTGGAAGCCCCGCCTTCCACAGGTGATGAGAGGCTTGGATTTATTCTGCTCTTTAATACCGCTCTTCACCGACACAGGAAAAGGCGGGGACAAACAGGTGTTGTACCTCATTTCCCTCCTTCAGGGAAGTGCAATTATAATCAAAGTTACACTCCCTTTCAGTCATTCAACTTCGGTACAACATACTACGGGGAAATACAATCATTCCCGATGCCGACCCCTACGGATACTAAATGAAACAGCCCATGGCAGACCACCCAGACTTGACCCTACAAGATGCGCCAGTTTTGTCAATTTATTCATTGTCTTTTGTTTGAAACACTCCTGTCAATGTTGAGTAAGGACACACACACCTGATTACACATATAGTAGTAGGACTAGTCTACCTGGCCGGCACACAAATGTAGGCCTATAAATGTGCCCATTTGGGGATGTCTAATAGTATTTCTCATTGTCTTAACGCTGCACCACTAATGAGTTGTGGAGCATCTCAAAGTAACTTTTTCCTTCACGTCAAACAGCCAGTAAACAAAGTCTAATCAAAATCAATTGCGAATGACAATAGTTCCTCAAAGTAACTTTTTCCTCACCTCCAAACAGCAAGTAAACAAAATCTAATCAAAATCAATTAAAAATGACAATAGTTCCTCAAAGTAAAACAGCAAGTAAAAATCACAATCAATTGCGAATGACAATAGTTCCTCAAAGTATTTTCGTAAAATATTTCCAGCTCTCACCCTTTCGATAACCACTCAGCATTAAAGGGAAAAACTTAATTCTATGATCCAGTGGAAATGTCATAAAATACCTGATTACTTCTTATCCTTTGCACAAATAGCCTATAGCTGTGTCTGTCCAGAACTCACTGGAGCAGGAAACTGAGGGCCTAGAATATTTTATATAATGTTGCAAGCTTGCTATCCGAGTTTCCTGACCCAGTTGATAGTTGAAACAATGTTTCAAGTTTGTAGTAGACAGGCCATGTGCCGCCAATGTGATTTCTAGGATATTTATTTTTATCAGGATATTTTCTACCTGCAGAATGCAATGTTTTAATTTGTTGGCTTTATGTAGGCTATCTTTACATAGTTGGCATCTAGAATTCATCATGATGTCACAATGGCAATAAAAGTTACTTTTAGATTTGTATCATTTTCATTTAGATAGAATGTAGATTAATCACAGACAATAATTTTGAGATACAATTATAAATTAAATGAAACTGTTCCAGTAAAATGTGCATATGAAAATCATAACTGGCACGCAGATTGGTAGAAATGGTCAGATAAATTGGCATTGCAACTGGAAAAGGTTGCAGACTGATGGTGTAGTCAATTACTTGTCTATTAGTCTATCTATCTGTAGTCTATTACTGCAAACTTCAGGAGCAAAACGGCAGAATTTACGAAGTCCAGCAGCGGAGGGGAGACTCCCTCTGGTCGGGTTGTGTTGACGACCGGCTCCCTCTGGTCGGGTTATGTTGACGACCGGCTCCCTCTGGTCGGGTTATGTTGACGACCGGCTCCCTCTGGTCGGGTTATGTTGACGACCGGCTCCCTCTGGTCAGGTTATGTTGATGACCGGCTCCCTCTAGTTATGACTTCGAGTCATTTGTGTGTCTTAATTATTTAATCAAACAGAATGCTTAAAGCATCATACAAGTTCAGTACATACAGATTTTATAAAAACACATGGGGCGATTGGTAGAAAGAACAGATGCCTCTTGGTTGACCAAGATGTATTTTAGTTGGGGACAGCACTAGAACATGATTTTGGGGATCCGAGGTGGCGCAGCGGACACTGCATCTCAGTGCTTGAGGCGTCACAACAGACACCCTGGATCAAATCCAGGCTGTATTCCAACCGGCCGTGATTGGGAGTCCCATAGGGCGGCGCACAATTGGCCCAGCACCGTCCAGTGTAGGCAGTCATTGTAAATAAGAATTTGTTCTTAACTGACTTGCCTAGTTAAATAAAGGTTACATTTAAATAAATAAGTAAATAGTGTTTCATGACAAACCATTTTTTACAAATCTGTCAAGGCACCAACTTTGAGAAGGGTTTAAAACAAAGGTTTCAAACCAATTCATGAATGTAATTGCATCTAGGTATGTCTTGCCATTAATGTAAAGGCATGAAAAAAAAATTGGCTGAATATTATACAATGACTTAACAGCTCTAATAATTAGCCTCCACAGGAAATCTACACTGGCAATTCTAGAATATACGATATAGCCTAGAAACCTGGTTAAACTATCACTATGACATCATGGATGAATACTAGAATATACTATATAGCCTAGAAACCTGGTTACACTATCATTATGACATCATGGATGAATTCTAGAATATACTATATAGCCTAGAAACCTGGTTAAACTATCATTATGACATCATGGATGAATTCTAGAATATACTATATAGCCTAGAAACCTGGTAAAACTATCATTATGACATCATGGATGGCCAGTCCTTGTATTCATAGTGTAGTGAATTCAGGGGGTTGCCCTGAGCTGAACTCAAACCTGGGTCTAGTGACCGTCAAGCCAACACCTTATAACTGTTACGCCAAGATGTCTGAACTTCTTGACGAGATCGCTAGGTGTTGGGTTACGGTTGCTACAATAGCTTTCTCAATGAATTTGAGAGTGGTTACATTTCTCCAGCCCCCATCCCTCAGCTGTTTACCAAACCAAGTCTCTTGGCAGCCATTTTGTTGCTGTTTAAATCCTAGGTTGTCCCTTTAAAAAAGCCACACATCAATCAACCAATCTGAAGTTGAAACAATAACAAAGCAGTCATTCCACCACTGTTTTGGTAATAAGATGATGATGGGCCTGGAGACATTTAACTACTCTCAAATTCATAGACAGACCTATGGATGCAAGGACTGACCATCCATGATATCAACATTATAGTTTTAACAATGTTGAGGCTGTTGATTTACATTGTTTCTAAACATTGGAGTAAAAAAAGCTTCTTTTTGGGTTCTTATGGGGAACAACAGTTGAACTAAGCTCATGAGGCATGTGTTATATTCTCCAAGAATCAATGGCTATTACAGATTTCCCTTTTAACACCAAACATCAGTTCAACAACTGCAGAGTTTGTACCTCTGTATTTAAGACAGTACTTACCAGTGGTAATCACGGCCCAGTTTCTCAAAACCATCTTATGGCTAAGTTCATCTTTAGAACCACTGGATGCCTTAAATTGCGTTTGGGAAATCGGGCCCAGATATTCAGTTTCTTCCTCCTCTTCTTCCGATGAGACCGTAAACTCCCCATCCTCCGCTTTCACTTCAAAAACTGAATCCTCCTCATCTTTTACTGTAACACCCTCCTCCTCTTTCACTCTGAACGCCTCTTCTTTCACTGTAACGTCTTCCTCTTCTTTCACTGAAACGTCTTTATCTTCTTCTTTCAGGGTAACAACCTCACCCTCTGCTTGTTTTTGTATTGTAACATCCTTCTCTTCCTCCTCCTCTTTGATGAGAGCTTCTTTCTCCGTCCAACAGACCGTCTCTTCTTCAGCAGGAAGAGAGTAATTTAGTGAACTCATGGTCGGAGATGTTAGCTAGGCTAATGCTAACTTAACCAGCCCGCTAGCTGAATAATAACAACAGCACCGTAAATATGAAATTAAATAGGATAACTAACCAACTAGACGACAGACAAGGGTTTAAAATACAGTGGCTAATATACACTTAAGCGTCTAAAGAGCTTTATGGGTTCGGCTACTTTGGCTAGCAAGCTACAGAGGTGTCTGACTAACTGTTGCTGCTGCTAAAAGAAGCGTTCCGTCCACTAGATTATACGTCACACTAACAGCATTGCGTTCCGTCCACTAGATTATACGTCACACTAACAGCATTGCCTTAAAATCGCACACCGCCATCTGCTGCCTAGAGTGGGTAACGCTCAGTCTGAACCTCTGACTGCGATGGAGATGTGCGACTTTAAGACAATGACGCTAGTGTGACGTAAAATATATATTATAATGTTCAGACAAAAAGTTAGTGTAGGAAGCATGAGTTTTTACTCACCAGTGTAACAATACAGTGTGGTTAAAGACTTAGTAACTTAGTTGTGTTCACGATCTGGTTCCCTATAAGCACAACCAGTTATGTTTTTGAATGATCACATATGTGTTCATTTATTTCGGGATTCTGGGTAATCCACAGCAGATTTATGGAGAATTGCTGTGGGTGAGTTCAAAATTGAATTGTCCCGGGATAGAAATATAAAAAGTTGACATTACATCATAAAATCCACCTTTTAAATCATACAATAGCAATTTATGTTTTAGTAACTACTGTTGTTGGTTTGGCGTCAAATAAGCCTCTCTTTATATGTTATTTGCCAAATCTCAGTTTCCATGTGGGTTTTATGCTAAAGTTCCCTCTTTCAAGTTGGTATCTAACTGGAAAATGCATCTTCTTTAGGAGTGCTATTTTTACCCTGTCGACTACTGATCATTCATCCACACTGTGTGTCTCATCAATGCAGGTCATTTATGACAAATGTATGAAGTACATGTTCTCTAAACCCATGAACACCTGCCAGTTTATTAGCCCGGTTTTGTTAGTTTAGGTGTGTTATACTTCTTCACCACCAGAGGGGGACATTTAGTCATTTTCCAGGTTAATTTGATATATTTGGATACTAAAATGGATGACAGTTTATTCTCATGTAGTGAATATGAGATACATGGAAACAATTGATTCATTTATTATAGTAAATTATGAATTAGTAGGAATTGTTAAATCCACTATACGATCACAATTACTTTGATAGACATTTCAATATTTTTTTTTGTTAGTATATTATAGGGCAGATTTATGGAGAATTGCTGTGGGAGTTCTATTTATATCCCGTCACTACTGATCATTCATCCTTACTGTGTGTGTCCCATCATTGCAGCTTTGGAAATAAATGAACTATCCATCCATTGCTCCTTCCTGTGTTGACTCACTGACTTGAGAGACCAGGAAGGTCACACTAGCTCGATAGATTGATATCTAGCTCAATAGCTCATCCTTTATGTTGTGTCAACTTGTCGATATGTTACGTACCGGAGCTACGAGCCGTGTCCAAATCACTAAACAATCATTCAGAGCAGTGTGCTGATGCCTGTATCACTTTATCAGCAGCACGTGAAGCTTCATTTCGTCGAACAACCACCTGATTAGTTTGGTATTGGGCTGGTTTGACACTGCAGGCGACTGATTGATCTACAAATCACTACTACATCAATAACCAGACCCACTAGAACACAGTCCCATCTCCATTAACTACATCACACCTGCCCAGACCCACTAGAACACACCTCCATCTCCATTAACTACATCACACCTGTCCAGACCCACTAGAACACACCTCCATCTCCATTAACTACATCACACCTGTTCAGACCCACTAGAACACACCTCCATCTCCAATAACTACATCACACCTGCCCAGACCCACTAGAACACACCTCCATCTCCATTAACTACATCACACCTGTCCAGACCCACTAGAACACACCTCCATCTCCATTAACTACATCACACCTGCCCAGACCCACTAGAACACATCTCCATCTCCATTAACTACATCACACCTGTCCAGACCCACTAGAACACACCTCCATCTCCATTAACTACATCACACCTGCCCAGACCCACTAGAACACACCTCCATCTCCATTAACTACATCACACCTGCCCAGACCCACTAGAACACACCACTTCTCCATTACCTACATCACACCTTCCCAGACCCACTAGAACACACCCCCATCTCCATTAACTACATCACACCTGCCCAGAACCACTAGAACACACCTCCATCTCCATTAACTACATCACACCTGCCCAGACCCACTAGAACACACCACTTCTCCATTACCTACATCACACCTTCCCAGACCCACTAGAACACACCCCCATCTCCATTAACTACATCACACCTGCCCAGACCCACTAGAACACACCTCCATCTCCATTAACTACGTCACACCTGCCCAGACCCACTGGAACCACCTCCATCTCCATTAACTACATCACACCTGCCCAGACCCACTATTACACACCTCCATCTCCATTAACTACATCACACCTGCCCAGACCCACTAGAACACACCTCCATCTCCATTAACTACATCACACCTGCCCAGACCCACTAGAACACACCTCCATCTCCATTAACTACATCACACCTGCCCAGACCCACTAGAACACACCTCCATCTCCATTAACTACATCACACCTGCACCAAACCCACTATAATACACCTCCTTCTCCCTATCCTGCATCACTGTCTGCCACATGGTCTCAAACTGCACCATTTTATTTCTCTCCGTCGCCCAGCACTTTACATTTTTAGATAATAAAGCATTTGACCTTTCCACTGCGTTATCAATGGAGGATTGGTTGATTTCCAGTTGAAGTATTTAAGATGATTGACGAGAACAGTATCGTCCAACCATCCGGTAACTTGTTTCATGCTCATCAAAGGTGAGGGTGAATTTCAGATGTTCACTGCTTGTATTGATGAAGGAGTGGAATCGATGAAGTTCCTCTGCTGTCCCCTGGAATAGAAGGAACACGTCATCAATGAAGACTTTTACAGATCCTGATGAGGTGCTAGAATGGATTGTTAGGGCTGACAATCACATTCTTCTCTAACAACCCCACATACAGATTGGCATAATTCAATGCTATTTTTTTTAAACTACAATGACCATATTGACCTGAGCGCCTACTTGTCTTTGTCTGTGTTTCTTTTACACCTGCTACGTAAAAGAGACCAAAGAATGTGTAAAAGTATAGCTTCCATCCCTCTCCTCGCCCCTACCTGGGCTCGAACCAGGGACCCTCTGCACACATCAACAACTGCCTCCCACGAAACATCGTTACCATCGCTATTAGCGCGCACCCCGCTAACTAGCTAGCCATTTCACATCGGTTACAAATGCACAATGGTCAATGCTATCTGGGATCCTTGGGACATCCCTACCCTAAACCCTAACCTTAACCATTTTAAATGTCAACTTCAATGGGCTAGGGAAGTCCCAAGGATGTATCTCTACCTGGAAATACATGATCTAAGTGATTGATAGTTGGTATTCAGCAGTCATAAAGCCTTATTTACTTTAATGAACTACTAAAATTGTGATTTTGTCAGACAGCATAGACAGCAGCTCTACACTTTATTGACTGACTGATCCATTCATCCTTCCATCCCTCCTCAGCCTTCCTCTTCTCTGAAGACCCAGTGAGGGTGGAGCTCAGTCAGAGAGCTGTTGAGGGACTGGTTAGGAAGAATACTTCTACAACCAGAGAGGTGAGAGGTCACACATGGTTTAGATGGTAAATATTTATGTCCACTTAGTGGTTCATCACGTAAGCAAAAGGGAATATGTTCCATCATCTATGTTTATTTACATTAGTGCAAATTGTCCACTGATATTGGTGTAATTTCTCACCCCTTTTGGCTGTATGAAAGTTAATTTCCCCTCAAACACATATTTGTTCTTTGATATTATGAAGGTAATTTGTGTCAAATGTACTTTTCCCCACTCATTCACCCCATCTCTTTACATTGCTTATTTATATTCAGTGGCCTGACTGCATCCAGACTGTCAAAGGCCCGCCCTGGTAGATCTGAACCTAATGCAGCTTGGAGTGATCAGATGACGGAAGTCACATTTAGGTGCCAGGTGTAACTGAGGCCATAGATGCTCCATATCCATTACTTTGAGTGTTTTATATAATATGACTAAATGTGTTTCTTTCTGTGTTACAGGGGCAGTCAAGAAATGGAACAGCAAGGCCACAGAACATGACATGAGCAGAGCTGTGGGAGACCACCTCAAGCCCCTGGTAGAGCCGGGGGTGGTGTTTACCACTCCACCAGCAGAGCTGTGGGAGACCACCTCAAACCCCTGGTAGAGCCGGGGGTGGTGTTTACCACCCCACCACGCCTTCAGCAGGCTTGAAAAGTGGGATTGATACTGATTTTCATACCAAGAGTCTGTTGATTGGTCAGTCATTGGGTTCATTTCTTAAAATCAAAAGAAGCTTTATTTATACAGCACATTTCAGACATGGATGCAACACAATGGCTTCACAGGAGAAAACAATGAAAATAAACAGAAATATTTAGTACACAAAAATAACAGGATAAAAAAAACAGAAGATTAACAACTGAAAGACCAATGAGCATTCTAAGGAAATGCCATTGATTAAAACACTAATTGGATGCAATATCCAACCCAAAATATAAGCTTGTTTTATAGGAGGGATTCTCAAAGACACTATGGGGGTGTCGACTGAAAGTTGACTAGTAACAACAACTGGGACCTAAAAGACACCACCCATGAGACCCACTAAATCTGCCCAAGAAGAGGGAAACAAAAGAAACACCCACACCAAACTTACAGACAGGAAGCAAACCAAAAAGGTGGAGCAACTAAATGTGTTGACTCTGCACATCTATCAAGACAACTAGAGCACTGGGCCAGACACTCTTAAATAGAACCTGGACCAGCTCAGGTGAAACACCTTCCCACTAACGAGATGGACAAGCCAGCACAGGTGTAACACATACTGACTAACGAGGTGACACCAATCAGTGCGTCCTACGTGCTAACGAGCTATACGTGCTAACGAGCTATACGTGCTAAAATCCAACCTCAAAACATAAATTGAAAAACCAAAGACTAACTAACACCTTAAGAGTTTAAAAAACCCACTAGCTTCTAGAACTCACGTCTTCCTAAAACCCACTAGCTTCTAGAACTCTTGTCCCCTTGGAACGAGCCCAAACAAAACTCATCTCCAATACGGAAAAACGTGCAGTAAAAATAAACTGTGATCCATGGCAATGCACTGGCTAAACGCAAAACACAAAACATTTTGACTGCCCCCCTTGAGACAATCAGCAACCAGGTTGTTCTCACCACGGACATGTCTGATTTCAAGAGGAAACTCCTGCAATATCCGTAGTAACTTTCCACCTCACTGCAGAGCTTCTCTCTCTTTTCAGGGTTCACTAGATAGGCATGTTGTTGGATCGGGGCCCAGTCCCCAATGTCATGCTCTAGTACATTTGGGTTGGCACATCTGAGAATGAACCCTGATATTCTAAAAACAGGGCAACAATGTCAATATAATTGTACCAAAAAACTGTCAGTTGGTTGCATGAATAATTTTCATTAAATGTTTCATGAAATGTAAATATGAAATATTTGATTGCATAGTATTATTTTCAATGGCTTTTCAATTACATTTTGCTAGGTGGGATAGCTCACTGTCAAAACACAGTTTTAACGTGTCCAAATCAATAACCAATATGCAGAAACAGTTTGGGATAAATTGAAAACCTAACATGTGGTATATACACAAACATCTGCCACAATAATTGTCTTTTTTTAAAACAAGCTCATTATAAACTGCACAAGCACCAGAAACGCTGTTGTTTTGACAAGTAGCAATAAATCACTGATATCGATTAGGGGGGAAATCAGGTTGTATGTGCTGTTGAAACTAACACAACTAAAAAACATGGAAATGGGAGATATATTTTAGCTCACTGGTTAGAGGACAACCTGCAGAAGACAGTCAGCTACATATTGGAGTGATGCATTTAAATTTAGGGGTCGCTAAACAAAGGAACACAACACTTATTTGTCATAACTCATCGATATTATGTTGAAATCAGTTGATTCTGGAAATAATGTGTACATCACTGGTTAGAGGACAACTCTTTTTTTGTTAGTCACTTTGTGTTAAATCA
>NW_026600981.1:0-91627 GCF_029448725.1 Salvelinus fontinalis
GTGCTTATTTCTGTATTTTAACATGATTTGGAGCTTGTTTTTGAAAAGTGTTTATTTCTGTATTCCAATGTTGCAACTTGCTGAAAACTGTCCACAGTGTTACTATCATCCTGATTAAACAGTACTGAAATAAAATTAACTTACAGAGTGCATCAAACATGATTTAGAGCTTGTTCATGGAAAAGTGTTTATTTCTGTATTTCAACATGGTTTGGAGCTTGTTTTTGAAAAGTGTTTATTTCTGTATTCCAATGTTGCAACTTGCTGAAAACCGTCCACAGTGTTACTATCATCCTGATTAAACAGTACTGAAATAAAATTAACTTACAGAGTGCATCAAACATGATTTAGAGCTTGTTTTTGGAAAAGTGTTTATTTCTGTATTTCAATATGATTTTGAGCTTGTATTTGAAAAGTGCTTATTTCTGTATTTCAACATGATTTGGAGCTTGTTTTTGGAAAAGTGTTTATTTCTGTATTTCAATGTTGCAACTTGCTGAAAACTGTCCAGAGTGTTCCTATCATCCTGATTAAACAGTACTGAAATAAAATTAACTTACAGAGTGCATCAAACATGATTTAGAGCTTGTTTATGGAAAAGTGTTTATTTCTGTATTTCAACATGATTTGGAGATGTGTTTTTGAAAAGTGCTTATTTCTGTATTTTAACATGATTTGGAGCTTGTTTTTGAAAAGTGTTTATTTCTGTATTCCAATGTTGCAACTTGCTGAAAACTGTCCACAGTGTTACTATCATCCTGATTAAACAGTACTGAAATAAAATTAACTTACAGAGTGCATCAAACATGATTTAGAGCTTGTTCATGGAAAAGTGTTTATTTCTGTATTTCAACATGGTTTGGAGCTTGTTTTTGAAAAGTGTTTATTTCTGTATTCCAATGTTGCAACTTGCTGAAAACCGTCCACAGTGTTACTATCATCCTGATTAAACAGTACTGAAATAAAATTAACTTACAGAGTGCATCAAACATGATTTAGAGCTTGTTTTTGGAAAAGTGTTTATTTCTGTATTTCAATATGATTTTGAGCTTGTATTTGAAAAGTGCTTATTTCTGTATTTCAACATGATTTGGAGCTTGTTTTTGAAAAGTGTTTTTTCTGTATTTCAACATGATTTAGAGCTTGTTTTTGAAAAGTGTTTATTTCTGTATTCCAATGTTGCAACTTGCTGAAAACCGTCCACAGTGTTACTATCATCCTGATTAAACAGTACTGAAATAAAATTAACTTACAGAGTGCATCAAACATGATTTAGAGCTTGTTTATGGAAAAGTGTTTATTTCTGTATTTCAACATGATTTGGAGCTTGTATTTGAAAAGTGCTTATTTCTGTATTTCAACATGATTTGGAGCTTGTTTTTGAAAAGTGTTTTTTCTGTATTTCAACATGATTTAGAGCTTGTTTTTGGAAAAGTGTTTATTTCTGTATTCCAATGTTGCAACTTGCTGAAAACCGTCCACAGTGTTACTATCATCCTGATTAAACAGTACTGAAATAAAATTAACTTACAGAGTGCATCAAACATGATTTAGAGCTTGTTTTTGGAAAAGTGTTTATTTCTGTATTTCAATATGATTTGGAGCTTGTATTTGAAAAGTGCTTATTTCTGTATTTCAACATGATTTGGAGCTTGTTTTTGAAAAGTGTTTTTTCTGTATTTCAACATGATTTAGAGCTTGTTTTTGAAAAGTGTTTATTTCTGTATTCCAATGTTGCAACTTGCTGAAAACCGTCCACAGTGTTACTATCATCCTGATTAAACAGTACTGAAATAAAATTAACTTACAGAGTGCATCAAACATGATTTAGAGCTTGTTTATGGAAAAGTGTTTATTTCTGTATTTCAACATGATTTGGAGCTTGTATTTGAAAAGTGCTTATTTCTGTATTTCAACATGATTTGGAGCTTGTTTTTGAAAAGTGTTTTTTCTGTATTTCAACATGATTTAGAGCTTGTTTTTGGAAAAGTGTTTATTTCTGTATTCCAATGTTGCAACTTGCTGAAAACCGTCCACAGTGTTCCTATCATCCTGATTAAACAGTACTGAAATAAAATTAACTTACAGAGTGCATCAAACATGATTTAGAGCTTGTTTATGGAAAAGTGTTTATTTCTGTATTTCAACATGATTTGGAGCTTGTATTTGAAAAGTGCTTATTTCTGTATTTCAACATGATTTGGAGCTTGTTTTTGAAAAGTGTTTTTTCTGTATTTCAACATGATTTAGAGCTTGTTTTTGGAAAAGTGTTTATTTCTGTATTCCAATGTTGCAACTTGCTGAAAACCGTCCACAGTGTTACTATCATCCTGATTAAACAGTACTGAAATAAAATTAACTTACAGAGTGCATCAAACATGATTTAGAGCTTGTTTTTGGAAAAGTGTTTATTTCTGTATTTCAATATGATTTGGAGCTTGTATTTGAAAAGTGCTTATTTCTGTATTTCAACATGATTTGGAGCTTGTTTTTGAAAAGTGTTTTTTCTGTATTTCAACATGATTTAGAGCTTGTTTTTGAAAAGTGTTTATTTCTGTATTCCAATGTTGCAACTTGCTGAAAACCGTCCACAGTGTTACTATCATCCTGATTAAACAGTACTGAAATAAAATTAACTTACAGAGTGCATCAAACATGATTTAGAGCTTGTTTATGGAAAAGTGTTTATTTCTGTATTTCAACATGATTTGGAGCTTGTATTTGAAAAGTGCTTATTTCTGTATTTCAACATGATTTGGAGCTTGTTTTTGAAAAGTGTTTTTTCTGTATTTCAACATGATTTAGAGCTTGTTTTTGGAAAAGTGTTTATTTCTGTATTTCAATGTTGCAACTTGCTGAAAACCGTCCACAGTGTTCCTATCATCCTGATTAAACAGTACTGAAATAAAATTCACTTACAGAGTGCATCAAACATGATTTAGAGCTTGTTTATGGAAAAGTGTTTATTTCTGTATTTCAACATGATTTGGAGCTTGTATTTGAAAAGTGCTTATTTCTGTATTTCAACATGATTTGGAGCTTGTTTTTGAAAAGTGTTTTTTCTGTATTTCAACATGATTTAGAGCTTGTTTTTGGAAAAGTGTTTATTTCTGTATTTCAATGTTGCAACTTGCTGAAAACTGTCCACAGTGTTCCTATCATCCTGATTAAACAGCACTGAAATAAAATTAACTTACAGAGTGCATCAAACATGATTTAGAGCTTGTTTATGGAAAAGTGTTTATTTCTGTATTTCAACATGATTTGGAGCTTGTTTTTGAAAAGTGCTTATTTCTGTATTTTAACATGATTTGGAGCTTGTTTTTGAAAAGTGTTTATTTCTGTATTCCAATGTTGCAACTTGCTGAAAACCGTCCACAGTGTTACTATCATCCTGATTAAACAGTAATGAAATAAAATTAACTTACAGAGTGCATCAAACATGATTTTGAGCTTGTTTTTGGAAAAGTGTTTATTTCTGTATTTCAATATGATTTTGAGCTTGTATTTGAAAAGTGCTTATTTCTGTATTTCAACATGATTTGGAGCTTGTTTTTGAAAAGTGTTTTTTCTGTATTTCAACATGATTTAGAGCTTGTTTTTGGAAAAGTGTTTATTTCTGTATTTCAATGTTGCAACTTGCTGAAAACTGTCCACAGTGTTCCTATCATCCTGATTAAACAGTACTGAAATAAAATTAACTTACAGAGTGCATCAAACATGATTTAGAGCTTGTTTATGGAAAAGTTTTTATTTCTGTATTTCAACATGATTTGGAGCTTGTTTTTGAAAAGTGCTTATTTCTGTATTTTAACATGATTTGGAGATGGTTTTTGAAAAGTGTTTATTTCTGTATTCCAATGTTGCAACTTGCTGAAAACCGTCCACAGTGTTACTATCATCCTGATTGAACAGTACTGAAATAAAATTAACTTACAGAGTGCATCAAACATGATTTAGAGCTTGTTTATGGAAAAGTGTTTATTTCTGTATTTCAACATGATTTGGAGCTTGTTTTTGAAAAGTGCTTATTTCTGTATTTCAACATGATTTGGAGCTTGTTTTTGAAAAGTGTTTTTTCTGTATTTCAACATGATTTAGAGCTTGTTTTTGGAAAAGTGTTTATTTCTGTATTTCAATGTTGCAACTTGCTGAAAACTGTCCACAGTGTTCCTATCATCCTGATTAAACAGTACTGAAATAAAATTCACTTACAGAGTGCATCAAACATGATTTAGAGCTTGTTTATGGAAAAGTGTTTATTTCTGTATTTCAACATGATTTGGAGATGTGTTTTTGAAAAGTGCTTATTTCTGTATTTTAACATGATTTGGAGCTTGTTTTTGAAAAGTGTTTATTTCTGTATTCCAATGTTGCAACTTGCTGAAAACTGTCCACAGTGTTACTATCATCCTGATTAAACAGTACTGAAATAAAATTAACTTACAGAGTGCATCAAACATGATTTAGAGCTTGTTCATGGAAAAGTGTTTATTTCTGTATTTCAACATGGTTTGGAGCTTGTTTTTGAAAAGTGTTTATTTCTGTATTCCAATGTTGCAACTTGCTGAAAACCGTCCACAGTGTTACTATCATCCTGATTAAACAGTACTGAAATAAAATTAACTTACAGAGTGCATCAAACATGATTTAGAGCTTGTTTTTGGAAAAGTGTTTATTTCTGTATTTCAATATGATTTTGAGCTTGTATTTGAAAAGTGCTTATTTCTGTATTTCAACATGATTTGGAGCTTGTTTTTGGAAAAGTGTTTATTTCTGTATTTCAATGTTGCAACTTGCTGAAAACTGTCCAGAGTGTTCCTATCATCCTGATTAAACAGTACTGAAATAAAATTAACTTACAGAGTGCATCAAACATGATTTAGAGCTTGTTTATGGAAAAGTGTTTATTTCTGTATTTCAACATGATTTGGAGATGTGTTTTTGAAAAGTGCTTATTTCTGTATTTTAACATGATTTGGAGCTTGTTTTTGAAAAGTGTTTATTTCTGTATTCCAATGTTGCAACTTGCTGAAAACTGTCCACAGTGTTACTATCATCCTGATTAAACAGTACTGAAATAAAATTAACTTACAGAGTGCATCAAACATGATTTAGAGCTTGTTCATGGAAAAGTGTTTATTTCTGTATTTCAACATGGTTTGGAGCTTGTTTTTGAAAAGTGTTTATTTCTGTATTCCAATTTTGCAACTTGCTGAAAACCGTCCACAGTGTTACTATCATCCTGATTAAACAGTACTGAAATAAAATTAACTTACAGAGTGCATCAAACATGATTTAGAGCTTGTTTTTGGAAAAGTGTTTATTTCTGTATTTCAATATGATTTTGAGCTTGTATTTGAAAAGTGCTTATTTCTGTATTTCAACATGATTTGGAGCTTGTTTTTGAAAAGTGTTTTTTCTGTATTTCAACATGATTTAGAGCTTGTTTTTGAAAAGTGTTTATTTCTGTATTCCAATGTTGCAACTTGCTGAAAACCGTCCACAGTGTTACTATCATCCTGATTAAACAGTACTGAAATAAAATTAACTTACAGAGTGCATCAAACATGATTTAGAGCTTGTTTATGGAAAAGTGTTTATTTATGTATTTCAACATGATTTGGAGCTTGTATTTGAAAAGTGCTTATTTCTGTATTTCAACATGATTTGGAGCTTGTTTTTGAAAAGTGTTTTTTCTGTATTTCAACATGATTTAGAGCTTGTTTTTGGAAAAGTGTTTATTTCTGTATTCCAATGTTGCAACTTGCTGAAAACCGTCCACAGTGTTACTATCATCCTGATTAAACAGTACTGAAATAAAATTAACTTACAGAGTGCATCAAACATGATTTAGAGCTTGTTTATGGAAAAGTGTTTATTTCTGTATTTCAACATGATTTGGAGCTTGTATTTGAAAAGTACTTATTTCTGTATTTCAACATGATTTAGAGCTTGTTTTTGAAAAGTGTTTTTTCTGTATTTCAATGTTGCAACTTGCTGAAAACTGTCCACAGTGTTCCTATCATCCTGATTAAACAGTACTGAAATAAAATTAACTTACAGAGTGCATCAAACATGATTTAGAGCTTGTTTATGGAAAAGTGTTTATTTCTGTATTTCAACATGATTTGGAGCTTGTATTTGAAAAGTGCTTATTTCTGTATTTCAACATGATTTGGAGCTTGTTTTTGAAAAGTGTTTTTTCTGTATTTCAACATGATTTAGAGCTTGTTTTTGAAAAGTGTTTATTTCTGTATTCCAATGTTGCAACTTGCTGAAAACCGTCCACAGTGTTACTATCATCCTGATTAAACAGTACTGAAATAAAATTAACTTACAGAGTGCATCAAACATGATTTAGAGCTTGTTTATGGAAAAGTGTTTATTTCTGTATTTCAACATGATTTGGAGCTTGTATTTGAAAAGTGCTTATTTCTGTATTTCAACATGATTTGGAGCTTGTTTTTGAAAAGTGTTTTTTCTGTATTTCAACATGATTTAGAGCTTGTTTTTGGAAAAGTGTTTATTTCTGTATTTCAATGTTGCAACTTGCTGAAAACCGTCCACAGTGTTCCTATCATCCTGATTAAACAGTACTGAAATAAAATTCACTTACAGAGTGCATCAAACATGATTTAGAGCTTGTTTATGGAAAAGTGTTTATTTCTGTATTTCAACATGATTTGGAGCTTGTATTTGAAAAGTGCTTATTTCTGTATTTCAACATGATTTGGAGCTTGTTTTTGAAAAGTGTTTTTTCTGTATTTCAACATGATTTAGAGCTTGTTTTTGGAAAAGTGTTTATTTCTGTATTTCAATGTTGCAACTTGCTGAAAACTGTCCACAGTGTTCCTATCATCCTGATTAAACAGCACTGAAATAAAATTAACTTACAGAGTGCATCAAACATGATTTAGAGCTTGTTTATGGAAAAGTGTTTATTTCTGTATTTCAACATGATTTGGAGCTTGTTTTTGAAAAGTGCTTATTTCTGTATTTTAACATGATTTGGAGCTTGTTTTTGAAAAGTGTTTATTTCTGTATTCCAATGTTGCAACTTGCTGAAAACCGTCCACAGTGTTACTATCATCCTGATTAAACAGTAATGAAATAAAATTAACTTACAGAGTGCATCAAACATGATTTTGAGCTTGTTTTTGGAAAAGTGTTTATTTCTGTATTTCAATATGATTTTGAGCTTGTATTTGAAAAGTGCTTATTTCTGTATTTCAACATGATTTGGAGCTTGTTTTTGAAAAGTGTTTTTTCTGTATTTCAACATGATTTAGAGCTTGTTTTTGGAAAAGTGTTTATTTCTGTATTTCAATGTTGCAACTTGCTGAAAACTGTCCACAGTGTTCCTATCATCCTGATTAAACAGTACTGAAATAAAATTAACTTACAGAGTGCATCAAACATGATTTAGAGCTTGTTTATGGAAAAGTTTTTATTTCTGTATTTCAACATGATTTGGAGCTTGTTTTTGAAAAGTGCTTATTTCTGTATTTTAACATGATTTGGAGATGGTTTTTGAAAAGTGTTTATTTCTGTATTCCAATGTTGCAACTTGCTGAAAACCGTCCACAGTGTTACTATCATCCTGATTGAACAGTACTGAAATAAAATTAACTTACAGAGTGCATCAAACATGATTTAGAGCTTGTTTATGGAAAAGTGTTTATTTCTGTATTTCAACATGATTTGGAGCTTGTTTTTGAAAAGTGCTTATTTCTGTATTTCAACATGATTTGGAGCTTGTTTTTGAAAAGTGTTTTTTCTGTATTTCAACATGATTTAGAGCTTGTTTTTGGAAAAGTGTTTATTTCTGTATTTCAATGTTGCAACTTGCTGAAAACTGTCCACAGTGTTCCTATCATCCTGATTAAACAGTACTGAAATAAAATTCACTTACAGAGTGCATCAAACATGATTTAGAGCTTGTTTATGGAAAAGTGTTTATTTCTGTATTTCAACATGATTTGGAGATGTGTTTTTGAAAAGTGCTTATTTCTGTATTTTAACATGATTTGGAGCTTGTTTTTGAAAAGTGTTTATTTCTGTATTCCAATGTTGCAACTTGCTGAAAACTGTCCACAGTGTTACTATCATCCTGATTAAACAGTACTGAAATAAAATTAACTTACAGAGTGCATCAAACATGATTTAGAGCTTGTTCATGGAAAAGTGTTTATTTCTGTATTTCAACATGGTTTGGAGCTTGTTTTTGAAAAGTGTTTATTTCTGTATTCCAATGTTGCAACTTGCTGAAAACCGTCCACAGTGTTACTATCATCCTGATTAAACAGTACTGAAATAAAATTAACTTACAGAGTGCATCAAACATGATTTAGAGCTTGTTTTTGGAAAAGTGTTTATTTCTGTATTTCAATATGATTTTGAGCTTGTATTTGAAAAGTGCTTATTTCTGTATTTCAACATGATTTGGAGCTTGTTTTTGGAAAAGTGTTTATTTCTGTATTTCAATGTTGCAACTTGCTGAAAACTGTCCAGAGTGTTCCTATCATCCTGATTAAACAGTACTGAAATAAAATTAACTTACAGAGTGCATCAAACATGATTTAGAGCTTGTTTATGGAAAAGTGTTTATTTCTGTATTTCAACATGATTTGGAGATGTGTTTTTGAAAAGTGCTTATTTCTGTATTTTAACATGATTTGGAGCTTGTTTTTGAAAAGTGTTTATTTCTGTATTCCAATGTTGCAACTTGCTGAAAACTGTCCACAGTGTTACTATCATCCTGATTAAACAGTACTGAAATAAAATTAACTTACAGAGTGCATCAAACATGATTTAGAGCTTGTTCATGGAAAAGTGTTTATTTCTGTATTTCAACATGGTTTGGAGCTTGTTTTTGAAAAGTGTTTATTTCTGTATTCCAATGTTGCAACTTGCTGAAAACCGTCCACAGTGTTACTATCATCCTGATTAAACAGTACTGAAATAAAATTAACTTACAGAGTGCATCAAACATGATTTAGAGCTTGTTTTTGGAAAAGTGTTTATTTCTGTATTTCAATATGATTTTGAGCTTGTATTTGAAAAGTGCTTATTTCTGTATTTCAACATGATTTGGAGCTTGTTTTTGAAAAGTGTTTTTTCTGTATTTCAACATGATTTAGAGCTTGTTTTTGAAAAGTGTTTATTTCTGTATTCCAATGTTGCAACTTGCTGAAAACCGTCCACAGTGTTACTATCATCCTGATTAAACAGTACTGAAATAAAATTAACTTACAGAGTGCATCAAACATGATTTAGAGCTTGTTTATGGAAAAGTGTTTATTTATGTATTTCAACATGATTTGGAGCTTGTATTTGAAAAGTGCTTATTTCTGTATTTCAACATGATTTGGAGCTTGTTTTTGAAAAGTGTTTTTTCTGTATTTCAACATGATTTAGAGCTTGTTTTTGGAAAAGTGTTTATTTCTGTATTCCAATGTTGCAACTTGCTGAAAACCGTCCACAGTGTTACTATCATCCTGATTAAACAGTACTGAAATAAAATTAACTTACAGAGTGCATCAAACATGATTTAGAGCTTGTTTATGGAAAAGTGTTTATTTCTGTATTTCAACATGATTTGGAGCTTGTATTTGAAAAGTACTTATTTCTGTATTTCAACATGATTTAGAGCTTGTTTTTGAAAAGTGTTTTTTCTGTATTTCAATGTTGCAACTTGCTGAAAACTGTCCACAGTGTTCCTATCATCCTGATTAAACAGTACTGAAATAAAATTAACTTACAGAGTGCATCAAACATGATTTAGAGCTTGTTTATGGAAAAGTGTTTATTTCTGTATTTCAACATGATTTGGAGCTTGTTTTTGAAAAGTGTTTTTTCTGTATTTCAACATGATTTAGAGCTTGTTTTTGGAAAAGTGTTTATTTCTGTATTTCAATGTTGCAACTTGCTGAAAACTCTCCACAGTGTTCCTATCATCCTGATTAAACAGTACTGAAATAAAATTAACTTACAGAGTGCATCAAACATGATTTAGAGCTTGTTTATGGAAAAGTTTTTATTTCTGTATTTCAACATGATTTGGAGCTTGTTTTTGAAAAGTGCTTATTTCTGTATTTTAACACAATTTGGAGCTTGTTTTTGAAAAGTGTTTATTTCTGTTTTTCAACATGATTTAGAGCTTGTTTTTGGAAAAGTGTTTATTTCTGTATTCCAATGTTGCAACTTGCTGAAAACCGTCCACAGTGTTACTATCATCCTGATTAAACAGTACTGAAATAAAATTAACTTACAGAGTGCATCAAACATGATTTAGAGCTTGTTTATGGAAAAGTGTTTATTTCTGTATTTCAACATGATTTGGAGCTTGTATTTGAAAAGTGCTTATTTCTGTATTTCAACATGATTTGGAGCTTGTTTTTGAAAAGTGTTTTTTCTGTATTTCAACATGATTTAGAGCTTGTTTTTGGAAAAGTGTTTATTTCTGTATTTCAATGTTGCAACTTGCTGAAAACTGTCCACAGTGTTCCTATCATCCTGATTAAACAGTACTGAAATAAAATTAACTTACAGAGTGCATCAAACATGATTTAGAGCTTGTTTATGGAAAAGTGTTTATTTCTGTATTTCAACATGATTTGGAGATGTGTTTTTGAAAAGTGCTTATTTCTGTATTTTAACATGATTTGGAGCTTGTTTTTGAAAAGTGTTTATTTCTGTATTCCAATGTTGCAACTTGCTGAAAACCGTCCACAGTGTTCCTATCATCCTGATTAAACAGTACTGAAATAAAATTCACTTACAGAGTGCATCAAACATGATTTAGAGCTTGTTTATGGAAAAGTGTTTATTTCTGTATTTCAACATGATTTGGAGCTTGTATTTGAAAAGTACTTATTTCTGTATTTCAACATGATTTAGAGCTTGTTTTTGAAAAGTGTTTTTTCTGTATTTCAACATGATTTAGAGCTTGTTTTTGGAAAAGTGTTTATTTCTGTATTTCAATGTTGCAACTTGCTGAAAACTGTCCACAGTGTTCCTATCATCCTGATTAAACAGTACTGAAATAAAATTAACTTACAGAGTGCATCAAACATGATTTAGAGCTTGTTTATGGAAAAGTGTTTATTTCTGTATTTCAACATGATTTGGAGCTTGTTTTTGAAAAGTGTTTTTTCTGTATTTCAACATGATTTAGAGCTTGTTTTTGGAAAAGTGTTTATTTCTGTATTTCAATGTTGCAACTTGCTGAAAACTCTCCACAGTGTTCCTATCATCCTGATTAAACAGTACTGAAATAAAATTAACTTACAGAGTGCATCAAACATGATTTAGAGCTTGTTTATGGAAAAGTTTTTATTTCTGTATTTCAACATGATTTGGAGCTTGTTTTTGAAAAGTGCTTATTTCTGTATTTTAACACAATTTGGAGCTTGTTTTTGAAAAGTGTTTATTTCTGTTTTTCAACATGATTTAGAGCTTGTTTTTGGAAAAGTGTTTATTTCTGTATTCCAATGTTGCAACTTGCTGAAAACCGTCCACAGTGTTACTATCATCCTGATTAAACAGTACTGAAATAAAATTAACTTACAGAGTGCATCAAACATGATTTAGAGCTTGTTTATGGAAAAGTGTTTATTTCTGTATTTCAACATGATTTGGAGCTTGTTTTTGAAAAGTGCTTATTTCTGTATTTCAACATGATTTGGAGCTTGTTTTTGAAAAGTGTTTTTTCTGTATTTCAACATGATTTAGAGCTTGTTTTTGGAAAAGTGTTTATTTCTGTATTTCAATGTTGCAACTTGCTGAAAACTGTCCACAGTGTTCCTATCATCCTGATTAAACAGTACTGAAATAAAATTCACTTACAGAGTGCATCAAACATGATTTAGAGCTTGTTTATGGAAAAGTGTTTATTTCTGTATTTCAACATGATTTGGAGCTTGTATTTGAAAAGTGCTTATTTCTGTATTTCAACATGATTTGGAGCTTGTTTTTGAAAAGTGTTTTTTCTGTATTTCAACATGATTTAGAGCTTGTTTTTGGAAAAGTGTTTATTTCTGTATTTCAATGTTGCAACTTGCTGAAAACTGTCCACAGTGTTCCTATCATCCTGATTAAACAGTACTGAAATAAAATTAACTTACAGAGTGCATCAAACATGATTTAGAGCTTGTTTATGGAAAAGTGTTTATTTCTGTATTTCAACATGATTTGGAGATGTGTTTTTGAAAAGTGCTTATTTCTGTATTTTAACATGATTTGGAGCTTGTTTTTGAAAAGTGTTTATTTCTGTATTCCAATGTTGCAACTTGCTGAAAACCGTCCACAGTGTTCCTATCATCCTGATTAAACAGTACTGAAATAAAATTCACTTACAGAGTGCATCAAACATGATTTAGAGCTTGTTTATGGAAAAGTGTTTATTTCTGTATTTCAACATGATTTGGAGCTTGTATTTGAAAAGTGCTTATTTCTGTATTTCAACATGATTTGGAGCTTGTTTTTGAAAAGTGTTTTTTCTGTATTTCAACATGATTTAGAGCTTGTTTTTGGAAAAGTGTTTATTTCTGTATTTCAATGTTGCAACTTGCTGAAAACTGTCCACAGTGTTCCTATCATCCTGATTAAACAGCACTGAAATAAAATTAACTTACAGAGTGCATCAAACATGATTTAGAGCTTGTTTATGGAAAAGTGTTTATTTCTGTATTTCAACATGATTTGGAGATGTGTTTTTGAAAAGTGCTTATTTCTGTATTTTAACATGATTTGGAGCTTGTTTTTGAAAAGTGTTTATTTCTGTATTCCAATATTGCAACTTGCTGAAAACCGTCCACAGTGTTACTATCATCCTGATTAAACAGTACTGAAATAAAATTCACTTACAGAGTGCATCAAACATGATTTAGAGCTTGTTTATGGAAAAGTGTTTATTTCTGTATTTCAACATGATTTGGAGCTTGTATTTGAAAAGTGCTTATTTCTGTATTTCAACATGATTTGGAGCTTGTTTTTGAAAAGTGTTTTTTCTGTATTTCAACATGATTTAGAGCTTGTTTTTGGAAAAGTGTTTATTTCTGTATTTCAATGTTGCAACTTGCTGAAAACTGTCCACAGTGTTCCTATCATCCTGATTAAACAGTACTGAAATAAAATTAACTTACAGAGTGCATCAAACATGATTTAGAGCTTGTTTATGGAAAAGTGTTTATTTCTGTATTTCAACATGATTTAGAGCTTGTTTTTGAAAAGTGTTTTTTCTGTATTTCAACATGATTTAGAGCTTGTTTTTGGAAAAGTGTTTATTTCTGTATTTCAATGTTGCAACTTGCTGAAAACTGTCCACAGTGTTCCTATCATCCTGATTAAACAGTACTGAAATAAAATTAACTTACAGAGTGCATCAAACATGATTTAGAGCTTGTTTATGGAAAAGTGTTTATTTCTGTATTTCAACATGATTTGGAGCTTGTTTTTGAAAAGTGTTTTTTCTGTATTTCAACATGATTTAGAGCTTGTTTTTGGAAAAGTGTTTATTTCTGTATTTCAATGTTGCAACTTGCTGAAAACTCTCCACAGTGTTCCTATCATCCTGATTAAACAGTACTGAAATAAAATTAACTTACAGAGTGCATCAAACATGATTTAGAGCTTGTTTATGGAAAAGTTTTTATTTCTGTATTTCAACATGATTTGGAGCTTGTTTTTGAAAAGTGCTTATTTCTGTATTTTAACATGATTTGGAGCTTGTTTTTGAAAAGTGTTTATTTCTGTTTTTCAACATGATTTAGAGCTTGTTTTTGGAAAAGTGTTTATTTCTGTATTCCAATGTTGCAACTTGCTGAAAACCGTCCACAGTGTTACTATCATCCTGATTAAACAGTACTGAAATAAAATTAACTTACAGAGTGCATCAAACATGATTTAGAGCTTGTTTATGGAAAAGTGTTTATTTCTGTATTTCAACATGATTTGGAGCTTGTTTTTGAAAAGTGCTTATTTCTGTATTTCAACATGATTTGGAGCTTGTTTTTGAAAAGTGTTTTTTCTGTATTTCAACATGATTTAGAGCTTGTTTTTGGAAAAGTGTTTATTTCTGTATTTCAATGTTGCAACTTGCTGAAAACTGTCCACAGTGTTCCTATCATCCTGATTAAACAGTACTGAAATAAAATTCACTTACAGAGTGCATCAAACATGATTTAGAGCTTGTTTATGGAAAAGTGTTTATTTCTGTATTTCAACATGATTTAGAGCTTGTTTATGGAAAAGTGTTTATTTCTGTATTTCAACATGATTTGGAGATGTGTTTTTGAAAAGTGCTTATTTCTGTATTTTAACATGATTTGGAGCTTGTTTTTGAAAAGTGTTTATTTCTGTATTCCAATGTTGCAACTTGCTGAAAACCGTCCACAGTGTTCCTATCATCCTGATTAAACAGTACTGAAATAAAATTCACTTACAGAGTGCATCAAACATGATTTAGAGCTTGTTTATGGAAAAGTGTTTATTTCTGTATTTCAACATGATTTGGAGCTTGTATTTGAAAAGTGCTTATTTCTGTATTTCAACATGATTTGGAGCTTGTTTTTGAAAAGTGTTTTTTCTGTATTTCAACATGATTTAGAGCTTGTTTTTGGAAAAGTGTTTATTTCTGTATTTCAATGTTGCAACTTGCTGAAAACTGTCCACAGTGTTCCTATCATCCTGATTAAACAGCACTGAAATAAAATTAACTTACAGAGTGCATCAAACATGATTTAGAGCTTGTTTATGGAAAAGTGTTTATTTCTGTATTTCAACATGATTTGGAGCTGGGTTTTTGAAAAGTGCTTATTTCTGTATTTCAACATGATTTGGAGCTTGTTTTTGAAAAGTGTTTTTTTCTGTATTTCAACATGATTTAGAGCTTGTTTTTGGAAAAGTGTTTATTTCTGTATTCCAATGTTGCAACTTGCTGAAAACCGTCCACAGTGTTCCTATCATCCTGATTAAACAGTACTGAAATAAAATTCACTTACAGAGTGCATCAAACATGATTTAGAGCTTGTTTATGGAAAAGTGTTTATTTCTGTATTTCAACATGATTTGGAGCTTGTATTTGAAAAGTGCTTATTTCTGTATTTCAACATGATTTGGAGCTTGTTTTTGAAAAGTGTTTTTTCTGTATTTCAACATGATTTAGAGCTTGTTTTTGGAAAAGTGTTTATTTCTGTATTTCAATGTTGCAACTTGCTGAAAACTGTCCACAGTGTTCCTATCATCCTGATTAAACAGTACTGAAATAAAATTAACTTACAGAGTGCATCAAACATGATTTAGAGCTTGTTTATGGAAAAGTGTTTATTTCTGTATTTCAACATGATTTGGAGCTGTGTTTTTGAAAAGTGCTTATTTCTGTATTTCAACATGATTTGGAGCTTGTTTTTGAAAAGTGTTTTTTCTGTATTTCAACATGATTTAGAGCTTGTTTTTGGAAAAGTGTTTATTTCTGTATTTCAATGTTGCAACTTGCTGAAAACCGTCCACAGTGTTCCTATCATCCTGATTAAACAGTACTGAAATAAAATTCACTTACAGAGTGCATCAAACATGATTTAGAGCTTGTTTATGGAAAAGTGTTTATTTCTGTATTTCAACATGATTTGGAGCTTGTATTTGAAAAGTGCTTATTTCTGTATTTCAACATGATTTGGAGCTTGTTTTTGAAAAGTGTTTTTTCTGTATTTCAACATGATTTAGAGCTTGTTTTTGGAAAAGTGTTTATTTCTGTATTTCAATGTTGCAACTTGCTGAAAACTGTCCACAGTGTTCCTATCATCCTGATTAAACAGCACTGAAATAAAATTAACTTACAGAGTGCATCAAACATGATTTAGAGCTTGTTTATGGAAAAGTGTTTATTTCTGTATTTCAACATGATTTGGAGATGTGTTTTTGAAAAGTGCTTATTTCTGTATTTTAACCTGTTGGGGATGGGGGCGCTGTTTAGACTATTTATGCTAATTTGGCTAATTTTTGAAACGGCTTCCCACAAAATCCTTGATCGTACAATATGCATATTATTATTATTATTGGATAGAAAACAGTCTATAGTTTCTATAGGAGTTGAAATTTTGTCTCTAAGTGGAACAGAGCCCATTCTACAGCAATTTCCCTGACATGGATTCAGATTTCAGAAATGTTGGCCACTGTTCTGAAGTCAGTTAAAACGGCACTGATTTTGCTATGACTATACGGACACTTCTTACGTCTTCCCCTGGATGCCTTTACGTGATGACGATTCCAATGGGGTCGATTGCGCGTTCACAGGCCCTACAAATGAAAAAACCCTGAAGCTAGTCATTCTTTTGGAGCTGCGTCATGAGCCTAGAGGACACCGGCGCGCACCTGTTCCAAGCGTTAGTTTAGCCTGTTATATTTCTCCGGTCATCTTTTCACTCGTTATAGGAGTTAAAAACATCATAAGGTAGTTAATTTAAAGCGTTTTATAGCAATTTATATCCGTTTAGTGCGATTTTGGGACATTTATTTTTGCAACGATGTGAAAAGTTGGGCACGCTTTTCAGTTCATCCCGAACGCAGTTGACATTTCCACATGGCAAGAGGACAGCTTTCCACCAAAAGACGATTTCTCCCAAGAAAGGATCCTTTGCCCAAGATACTGATGGAAGAACAGCTCAAGGTAGGACATTTTTATTATGATAAATCGTGTTTCTGTCGAAACATTTTAGTGGCTTAGGACGCCATGTTTTATGACGTAGCTTCGCTAGGCGCAAACTGTATTGAAAAGTAAGGATAAATTAACCTGTCTAGGATCAGCGTGGCGCTAGCGGCACACCCCCCCCCCCCCACTGAAAAACCAGTGCCGCGAAATTCAAAAAAAATATATTTTTAAAATATTTAACTTTCACACATTAAAGTCCAATACAGCTAATGAAAGACACAGATCTTGTGAATCCAGTCAACATTTCCGATTTTTAAAATGTTTTACAGGGAAGACACAATATGTAAAGATGTACATCTATTACCTAAAAACACATTAGCATAATCCACCATCTTTTATTTGTCCACCAACACCAGTAGCCATCACCAATTCGGCTAAACTAAGATATTTATAGCCCCTAACCAACAAAAAAACTCATTAGATGACAGTCTGATAACATATTTATGGTATGGGATAGGTTTTGTTAGAAAAAAGTGCATATTTCAGGTAGACTTCATAGTTTACAATTGCACCCACCATCACAAATGGACTAGAATAATTACAATGAGCAACGTGTTTACCTAACTACTAATCATCAAACATTTCGTAAAAATACACAGCATACACGAATCGAAAGACACAGATCCTGTGAATACAGACAATATTTCAGATTTTCTAAGTGTCTTACAGCGAAAACACAATAAATCGTTATATTAGCTTAGCACATAGCAATTAGCAGCCCAGCATTGATTCTAGCCAAAGTGAGCGATAAAAGTCAACATCGCCAAAAGATATTAATTTTTTCACTAACCTTCTCAGAATTCTTCCGATGACACTCCTGTATCATCACATTACAACATGCATATACAGTTTGATCGAAAATGTTTATATTTAGCCACCAAAATCATGGTTAGACAATGTGAAATGTAACTCAGCTGGTCAGAATTTGTCCTTGCGCCACTTAGACAGTGATCTACTCTTATACATAAATACTCATAAACGTGACTAAAAAATATAGGGTGGACAGGGATTGATAGACAATTTAATTCTATAATTGCGTTATTACATTTTTTAATTATCCCTTACTTTTCAATACAGTTTGCGCCAAGCGAAGCTACGTCAAAAAACATGGCGTCCTAAGCCACTAAAATGTTTCGACAGAAACACGATTTATCATAATAAAAATGTCCTACCTTGAGCTGTTCTTCCATCAGTATCTTGGGCAAAGGATCCTTTCTTGGGAGAAATCGTCTTTTGGTGGAAAGCTGTCCTCTTGCCATGTGGAAATGTCAACTGCGTTCGGGATGAACTGAAAAGCGTGCCCAACTTTTCACATCGTTGCAAAAATAAATGTCCCAAAATCGCACTAAACGGATATAAATTGCTATAAAACGCTTTAAATTAACTACTTTATGATGTTTGTAACTCCTATAACGAGTGAAAAGATGACCGGAGAAATATAACAGGCTAAACTAACGCTTGGAACAGGAGAGGGTCGGTGTCTTCCACGCGCGTTACGCAGCAAGAAAAGACTTGCTAGCTAAAGGTTTTTTTCATTTGTAGGGCCTGTGAACGAGCAATCGACCCCGTTGGAATCGTCATCACGTAAAGGCATCCAGGGGAAGACGTAAGAAGTGTCCGTATAGTCATAGCAACGACAGTGCCCTTTTAACTGACTTCAGAAAAGTGGCCAACATTTCTCAAATCTGACTCCATGTCAGGGAAATTGCTGTAGAATGGGCTCTGTTCCACTTAGAGACAAAATTTCAACTCCTATAGAAACTATAGACTGTTTTCTATCCAATAATAATAATAATATGCATATTGTACGATCAAGGATTTTGTGGGAAGCCGTTTAAAAAATTAGCCACATTAGCATAAATAGTCTAAACAGCGCCCCCATCCCCAACAGGTTAAAAAATGTTATTCCGCAATTGTATTAAGAATTAAATTGTCTATCAATCCCTGTCCACCCTATATTTTTTAGTCACGTTTATGAGTATTTATGTATAAGAGTAGATCACTGTCTAAGTGGCGCAAGGACTTTTTCTTTACCAGCTTGTCTACATTTCACATTGTCTAACCATGATTTTGGTGGCTAAATATAAACATTTGCGATCAAACTCTATATGGAATGTGTAATATGATGTTACAGGAGTGTCATCGGAAGAATTCTGAGAAGGTTAGTGAAAAAATTAATATCTTTTGGCGATGTTGACTTTTATCGCTCACTTTGGCTAGAATCAATGCTGGGCTGCTAATTGCTATGTGCTAAGCTAATATAACGATTTATTGTGTTTTCGCTGTAAGACACTTAGAAAATCTGAAATATTGTCTGTATTCACAGGATCTGTGTCTTTCGATTCGTGTATGCTGTGTATTTTTACGAAATGTTTGATGATTAGTAAGTAGGTAAACACGTTGCTCTAAGTAGTTTTTCTATTCCATTTGTGACGGTGGGTGCAATTGTAAACTATGATATCTACCTGAAATATGCACTTTTTTCTAACAAAACCTATCCCATACCATAAATATGTTATCAGACTGTCATCTGATGAGTTTTTTTGTTGGTTAGGGGCTATAAATATCTTAGTTTAGCCGAATTGGTGATGGCTACTGGTGTTGGTGGACAAATAAAAGATGGTGGATTATGCTAATGTGTTTTTAGGTAATAGATGTACATTTTTACATATTGTGTCTTCCCTGTAAAACATTTTAAAAATCGGAAATGTTGACTGGATTCACAAGATCTGTGTCTTTCATTAGCTGTATTGGACTTTAATGTGTGAAAGTTAAATATTTAAAAAAAATATTTTTTTTGAATTTCGCGGCACTGGTTTTTCAGTGGGGGGGGGGGGGGGGGGGGGCCGCTAGCGCCACGCTGATCCTAGACAGGTTAACATGATTTGGAGCTTGTTTTTGAAAAGTGTTTATTTCTGTATTCCAATGTTGCAACTTGCTGAAAACCGTCCACAGTGTTACTATCATCCTGATTAAACAGTACTGAAATAAAATTCACTTACAGAGTGCATCAAACATGATTTAGAGCTTGTTTATGGAAAAGTGTTTATTTCTGTATTTCAACATGATTTGGAGCTTGTATTTGAAAAGTGCTTATTTCTGTATTTCAACATGATTTGGAGCTTGTTTTTGAAAAGTGTTTTTTCTGTATTTCAACATGATTTAGAGCTTGTTTTTGGAAAAGTGTTTATTTCTGTATTTCAATGTTGCAACTTGCTGAAAACTGTCCACAGTGTTCCTATCATCCTGAATAAACAGTACTGAAATAAAATTAACTTACAGAGTGCATCAAACATGATTTAGAGCTTTTTCATGGAAAAGTGTTTATTTCTGTATTTCAACATGATTTGGAGCTTGTTTTTGAAAAGTGTTTATTTCTGTATTCCAATGTTGCAACTTGCTGAAAACCTTCCACAGTGTTACTATCATCCTGATTAAACAGTACTGAAATAAAATTAACTTACAGAGTGCATCAAACATGATTTAGAGCTTGTTTATGGAAAAGTGTTTATTTCTGTATTTCAACATGATTTGGAGCTTGTTTTTGAAAAGTGCTTATTTCTGTATTTTAACATGATTTGGAGCTTGTTTTTGAAAAGTGTTTATTTCTGTATTCCAATGTTGCAACTTGCTGAAAACCGTCCACAGTGTTACTATCATCCTGATTAAACAGTAATGAAATAAAATTAACTTACAGAGTGCATCAAACATGATTTAGAGCTTGTTTTTGGAAAAGTGTTTATTTCTGTATTTCGATATGATTTTGAGCTTGTATTTGAAAAGTGCTTATTTCTGTATTTCAACATGATTTGGAGCTTGTTTTTGAAAAGTGTTTTTTCTGTATTTCAACATGATTTAGAGCTTGTTTTTGGAAAAGTGTTTATTTCTGTATTTCAATGTTGCAACTTGCTGAAAACTGTCCACAGTGTTCCTATCATCCTGAATAAACAGTACTGAAATAAAATTAACTTACAGAGTGCATCAAACATGATTTAGAGCTTTTTCATGGAAAAGTGTTTATTTCTGTATTTCAACATGATTTGGAGCTTGTTTTTGAAAAGTGTTTATTTCTGTATTCCAATGTTGCAACTTGCTGAAAACCGTCCACAGTGTTACTATCATCCTGATTAAACAGTACTGAAATAAAATTAACTTACAGAGTGCATCAAACATGATTTAGAGCTTGTTTATGGAAAAGTGTTTATTTCTGTATTTCAACATGATTTGGAGCTTGTATTTGAAAAGTGCTTATTTCTGTATTTCAACATGATTTGGAGCTTGTTTTTGAAAAGTGTTTTTTCTGTATTTCAACATGATTTAGAGCTTGTTTTTGGAAAAGTGTTTATTTCTGTATTTCAATGTTGCAACTTGCTGAAAACTGTCCACAGTGTTCCTATCATCCTGAATAAACAGTACTGAAATAAAATTAACTTACAGAGTGCATCAAACATGATTTAGAGCTTTTTCATGGAAAAGTGTTTATTTCTGTATTTCAACATGATTTGGAGCTTGTTTTTGAAAAGTGTTTATTTCTGTATTCCAATGTTGCAACTTGCTGAAAACCTTCCACAGTGTTACTATCATCCTGATTAAACAGTACTGAAATAAAATTAACTTACAGAGTGCATCAAACATGATTTAGAGCTTGTTTATGGAAAAGTGTTTATTTCTGTATTTCAACATGATTTGGAGCTTGTTTTTGAAAAGTGCTTATTTCTGTATTTTAACATGATTTGGAGCTTGTTTTTGAAAAGTGTTTATTTCTGTATTCCAATGTTGCAACTTGCTGAAAACCGTCCACAGTGTTACTATCATCCTGATTAAACAGTAATGAAATAAAATTAACTTACAGAGTGCATCAAACATGATTTAGAGCTTGTTTTTGGAAAAGTGTTTATTTCTGTATTTCGATATGATTTTGAGCTTGTATTTGAAAAGTGCTTATTTCTGTATTTCAACATGATTTGGAGCTTGTTTTTGAAAAGTGTTTTTTCTGTATTTCAACATGATTTAGAGCTTGTTTTTGGAAAAGTGTTTATTTCTGTATTTCAATGTTGCAACTTGCTGAAAACTGTCCACAGTGTTCCTATCATCCTGATTAAACAGTACTGAAATAAAATTAACTTACAGAGTGCATCAAACATGATTTAGAGCTTGTTTATGGAAAAGTTTTTATTTCTGTATTTCAACATGATTTGGAGCTTGTTTTTGAAAAGTGCTTATTTCTGTATTTTAACATGATTTGGAGCTTGTTTTTGAAAAGTGTTTATTTCTGTTTTTCAACATGATTTAGAGCTTGTTTTTGTAAAAGTGTTTATTTCTGTATTCCAATGTTGCAACTTGCTGAAAACCGTCCACAGTGTTACTATCATCCTGATTGAACAGTACTGAAATAAAATTAACTTACAGAGTGCATCAAACATGATTTAGAGCTTGTTTATGGAAAAGTGTTTATTTCTGTATTTCAACATGATTTGGAGCTTGTTTTTGAAAAGTGCTTATTTCTGTATTTCAACATGATTTGGAGCTTGTTTTTGAAAAGTGTTTTTTCTGTATTTCAACATGATTTAGAGCTTGTTTTTGGAAAAGTGTTTATTTCTGTATTTCAATGTTGCAACTTGCTGAAAACTGTCCACAGTGTTCCTATCATCCTGATTAAACAGTACTGAAATAAAATTCACTTACAGAGTGCATCAAACATGATTTAGAGCTTGTTTATGGAAAAGTGTTTATTTCTGTATTTCAACATGATTTGGAGCTTGTATTTGAAAATTGCTTATTTCTGTATTTCAACATGATTTGGAGCTTGTTTTTGAAAAGTGTTTTTTCTGTATTTCAACATGATTTAGAGCTTGTTTTTGGAAAAGTGTTTATTTCTGTATTTCAATGTTGCAACTTGCTGAAAACTGTCCACAGTGTTCCTATCATCCTGATTAAACAGTACTGAAATAAAATTAACTTACAGAGTGCATCAAACATGATTTAGAGCTTGTTTATGGAAAAGTGTTTATTTCTGTATTTCAACATGATTTGGAGCTTGTTTTTGAAAAGTGTTTATTTCTGTATTCCAATGTTGCAACTTGCTGAAAACCTTCCACAGTGTTACTATCATCCTGATTAAACAGTACTGAAATAAAATTAACTTACAGAGTGCATCAAACATGATTTAGAGCTTGTTTATGGAAAAGTGTTTATTTCTGTATTTCAACATGATTTGGAGCTTGTTTTTGAAAAGTGCTTATTTCTGTATTTCAACATGATTTGGAGCTTGTTTTTGGAAAAGTGTTTATTTCTGTATTTCAATGTTGCAACTTGCTGAAAACTGTCCACAGTGTTCCTATCATCCTGATTAAACAGTACTGAAATAAAATTAACTTACAGAGTGCATCAAACATGATTTAGAGCTTGTTTTTGGAAAAGTGTCTATTTCTGTATTTCGATATGATTTTGAGCTTGTATTTGAAAAGTGCTCTATTTCTGTATTTCAACATGATTTGGAGCTTGTTTTTGAAAAGTGTTTTTTCTGTATTTCAACATGATTTAGAGCTTGTTTTTGGAAAAGTGTTTATTTCTGTATTTCAATGTTGCAACTTGCTGAAAACTGTCCACAGTGTTCCTATCATCCTGATTAAACAGTACTGAAATAAAATTAACTTACAGAGTGCATCAAACATGATTTAGAGCTTGTTTATGGAAAAGTGTTTATTTCTGTATTTCAACATGATTTGAGCTTGTTTTTGAAAAGTGCTTATTTCTGTATTTAACATGATTTGGAGCTTGTTTTTGAAAAGTGTTTATTTCTGTATTCCAATGTTGCAACTTGCTGAAAACCGTCCACAGTGTTACTATCATCCTGATTAAACAGTAATGAAATAAAATTAACTTACAGAGTGCATCAAACATGATTTAGAGCTTGTTTTTGGAAAAGTGTTTATTTCTGTATTTCGATATGATTTTGAGCTTGTATTTGAAAAGTGCTTATTTCTGTATTTCAACATGATTTGGAGCTTGTTTTTGAAAAGTGTTTTTTCTGTATTTCAACATGATTTAGAGCTTGTTTTTGGAAAAGTGTTTATTTCTGTATTTCAATGTTGCAACTTGCTGAAAACTGTCCACAGTGTTCCTATCATCCTGATTAAACAGTACTGAAATAAAATTAACTTACAGAGTGCATCAAACATGATTTAGAGCTTGTTTATGGAAAAGTTTTTATTTCTGTATTTCAACATGATTTGGAGCTTGTTTTTGAAAAGTGCTTATTTCTGTATTTCAACATGATTTGGAGCTTGTTTTTGAAAAGTGTTTATTTCTGTATTTCAACATGATTTAGAGCTTGTTTTTGGAAAAGTGTTTATTTCTGTATTTCAATGTTGCAACTTGCTGAAAACTGTCCACAGTGTTCCTATCATCCTGATTAAACAGTACTGAAATAAAATTAACTTACAGAGTGCATCAAACATGATTTAGAGCTTGTTTATGGAAAAGTGTTTATTTCTGTATTTCAACATGATTTGGAGCTTGTTTTTGAAAAGTGCTTATTTCTGTATTTCAACATGATTTGGAGCTTGTTTTTGAAAAGTGCTTATTTCTATTTTTTCAACATGATTTAGAGCTTGTTTTTGGAAAAGTGTTTATTTCTGTATTTCAATGTTGCAACTTGCTGAAAACTGTCCACAGTGTTCCTATCATCCTGATTAAACAGTACTGAAATAAAATTAACTTACAGAGTGCATCAAACATGATTTAGAGCTTGTTTATGGAAAAGTGTTTATTTCTGTATTTCAACATGATTTGGAGCTTGTATTTGAAAAGTGCTTATTTCTGTATTTCAACATGATTTGGAGCTTGTTTTTGAAAAGTGTTTTTTCTGTATTTCAACATGATTTAGAGCTTGTTTTTGGAAAAGTGTTTATTTCTGTATTTCAATGTTGCAACTTGCTGAAAACTGTCCACAGTGTTCCTATCATCCTGATTAAACAGTACTGAAATAAAATTAACTTACAGAGTGCATCAAACATGATTTAGAGCTTGTTTATGGAAAAGTGTTTATTTCTGTATTTCAACATGATTTGGAGCTTGTTTTTGAAAAGTGTTTATTTCTGTATTTCAATGTTGCAACTTGCTGAAAACTGTCCACAGTGTTCCTATCATCCTGATTAAACAGTACTGAAATAAAATTAACTTACAGAGTGCATCAAACATGATTTAGAGCTTGTTTATGGAAAAGTGTTTATTTCTGTATTTCAACATGATTTGGAGCTTGTTTTTGAAAAGTGCTTATTTCTGTATTTTAACATGATTTGGAGCTTGTTTTTGAAAAGTGTTTATTTCTGTATTCCAATGTTGCAACTTGCTGAAAACCGTCCACAGTGTTACTATCATCCTGATTAAACAGTACTGAAATAAAATTAACTTACAGAGTGCATCAAACATGATTTAGAGCTTGTTTATGGAAAAGTGTTTATTTCTGTATTTCAACATGATTTGGAGCTTTTATTTGAAAAGTGCTTATTTCTGTATTTCAACATGATTTGGAGCTTGTTTTTGAAAAGTGTTTTTTCTGTATTTCAACATGATTTAGAGCTTGTTTTTGGAAAAGTGTTTATTTCTGTATTTCAATGTTGCAACTTGCTGAAAACTGTCCACAGTGTTCCTATCATCCTGATTAAACAGTACTGAAATAAAATTAACTTACAGAGTGCATCAAACATGATTTAGAGCTTGTTTATGGAAAAGTTTTTATTTCTGTATTTCAACATGATTTGGAGCTTGTTTTTGAAAAGTGCTTATTTCTGTATTTCAACATGATTTGGAGCTTGTTTTTGAAAAGTGCTTATTTCTGTTTTTCAACATGATTTGGAGCTTGTTTTTGTAAAAGTGTTTATTTCTGTATTCCAATGTTGCAACTTGCTGAAAACCGTCCACAGTGTTACTATCATCCTGATTAAACAGTACTGAAATAAAATTAACTTACAGAGTGCATCAAACATGATTTAGAGCTTGTTTATGGAAAAGTGTTTATTTCTGTATTTCAACATGATTTGGAGCTTGTTTTTGAAAAGTGCTTATTTCTGTATTTCAACATGATTTTGAGCTTGTTTTTGAAAAGTGTTTTTTCTGTATTTCAACATGATTTAGAGCTTGTTTTTGGAAAAGTGTTTATTTCTGTATTTCAATGTTGCAACTTGCTGAAAACTGTCCACAGTGTTCCTATCATCCTGATTAAACAGTACTGAAATAAAATTAACTTACAGAGTGCATCAAACATGATTTAGAGCTTGTTTATGGAAAAGTGTTTATTTCTGTATTTCAACATGATTTGGAGCTTGTATTTGAAAATTGCTATTTCTGTATTTCAACATGATTTGGAGCTTGTTTTTGAAAAGTGTTTTTTCTGTATTTCAACATGATTTAGAGCTTGTTTTTGGAAAAGTGTTTATTTCTGTATTTCAATGTTGCAACTTGCTGAAAACTGTCCACAGTGTTCCTATCATCCTGATTAAACAGTACTGAAATAAAATTAACTTACAGAGTGCATCAAACATGATTTAGAGCTTGTTTATGGAAAAGTGTTTATTTCTGTATTTCAACATGATTTGGAGCTTGTTTTTGAAAAGTGTTATTTCTGTATTTCAACATGATTTAGAGCTTGTTTTTGAAAAGTGTTTATTTCTGTATTCCAATGTTGCAACTTGCTGAAAACCGTCCACAGTGTTACTATCATCCTGATTAAACAGTACTGAAATAAAATTAACTCACAGAGTGCATCAAACATGATTTAGAGCTTGTTCATGGAAAAGTGTTTATTTCTGTATTTCAACATGATTTGGAGCTTGTTTTTGAAAAGTGTTTATTTCTGTATTCCAATGTTGCAACTTGCTGAAAACCGTCCACAGTGTTCCTATCATCCTGATTAAACAGTACTGAAATAAAATTAACTTACAGAGTGCATCAAACATGATTTAGAGCTTGTTTTTGGAAAAGTGTTTATTTCTGTATTTCAATATGATTTTGAGCTTGTATTTGAAAAGTGCTTATTTCTGTATTTCAACATGATTTGGAGCTTGTTTTTGAAAAGTGTTTTTTCTGTATTTCAACATGATTTGGAGCTTGTTTTTGAAAAGTGTTTATTTCTGTATTCCAATGTTGCAACTTGCTGAAAACCGTCCACAGTGTTACTATCATCCTGATTAAACAGTACTGAAATAAAATTAACTTACAGAGTGCATCAAACATGATTTAGAGCTTGTTTATGGAAAAGTGTTTATTTCTGTATTTCAACATGATTTGGAGCTTGTTTTTGAAAAGTGCTTATTTCTGTATTTCAACATGATTTGGAGCTTGTTTTTGAAAAGTGTTTTTTCTGTATTTCAACATGATTTAGAGCTTGTTTTTGGAAAAGTGTTTATTTCTGTATTCCAATGTTGCAACTTGCTGAAAACTGTCCACAGTGTTCCTATCATCCTGATTAAACAGTACTGAAATAAAATTAACTTACAGAGTGCATCAAACATGATTTAGAGCTTGTTTATGGAAAAGTGTTTATTTCTGTATTTCAACATGATTTGGAGCTTGTTTTTGAAAAGTGTTTTTTCTGTATTTCAACATGATTTAGAGCTTGTTTTTGGAAAAGTGTTTATTTCTGTATTTCAATGTTGCAACTTGCTGAAAACCGTCCACAGTGTTACTATCATCCTGATTAAACAGTACTGAAATAAAATTAACTTACAGAGTGCATCAAACATGATTTAGAGCTTGTTTATGGAAAAGTGTTTATTTCTGTATTTCAACATGATTTGGAGCTTGTTTTTGAAAAGTGCTTATTTCTGTATTTCAACATGATTTGGAGCTTGTTTTTGAAAAGTGTTTTTTCTGTATTTCAACATGATTTAGAGCTTGTTTTTGGAAAAGTGTTTATTTCTGTATTTCAATGTTGCAACTTGCTGAAAACTGTCCACAGTGTTCCTATCATCCTGATTAACCTCTACAGAGTACCTAACCCGGATCCGGGAGCACCCCCCCCCCCCCCCCCACACACTGATTAGCATCGCTAGCATAGCGTCACAATTAAATAGTAGCATCTAAATATCATTAAATCACAAGTCCAAGACACCCAATGAAAGACACAGATCTTGTGAATAAAACCACCATTTCAGATTTTTTAAATGTTTTACAGGGAAGACAAAATATGTAAATCTATTAGCTAAACACGTTAGCAAAAGACACCATTTTCTTACTCCAACAGTTTCTTACTCCATCAGGTGCTATCACCAATTCGGCTAAACTAAGATATTGATAGCCACAAACCAACAAACAAATTTATAAGATGACAGTCTGATAACATATTTATGTTATAGCATAGTTTTTTTTTTTTAAATGTGCATTTTTCAGGTATAAATCACAGTTCTACATTGCAGCTGCAATCTGATATAGTGCTGATGCAGCTAGAACAATTACAGAGACCAACGTTATATAACTAATTACTTGTCTTAAAACATTTCAGAAAAAATACACAGCGTACAGACATTGAAAGCCCAACATCTGGTGAATCCAAACAATATTTCAGATTTTTTAAATGTTTTATAGCGAAAACAAAATGTATCGCTAAATTAGCATAACGAGGCCAGCCAGAACCGGCTGGACGTGCCCGACCAGTTCACATGCACGACAGATATATGAAATAACATCGTAAATTGGGTCTTACTATTGCTGGTCTTTCATCAGAATGTTGATCAAGGTGTCCTTAGTCCTGATGAGTCGTTCAATCCATTCACAATGGCAACCTCCCCTCTTCATTTAGCCTGGGTACTGGTCGACTGGCACGGTCCATGTCCCAAAGTTAAAAAACTCAAAGAACGGAACACGGCAAAACTCCCGAAAAAATTCTAATAATCTGATTAAACTATATTGAAAAAACATACATTACGGTGATATGGTCACATGTTTCAAACAAACTTCGACACGGAGATAGTTTTCATCCATAACGTCAGCATAACAAAATACAATGCCACCTCTGAAAACGCGCATTTCAGAAACCGGAAGTTGTCGGTCACGCTAAAGAAATAGGTCTTATTTCACGTCAGTACAAGATAAACAAAAAAATTCTCCTCTGACGTCTTCCAGACACCCAGAGGAAGAAGAAGGAAGTGTGATTCGGGTCATAGGTCGCGTGACCATATATAGGCAGAGCTTTGAAGCGAGCATACACATCTTGCAATCTTTCTTCTGGCTCAGGGAAAGTGCTGTGAAATGACCTGTGTTTGACTCAGAGACTCAATTGGAACGGTTTTAGAAACCATAGCTTGTTTTCTATCCAATGCTATATGGTTATATGCATATAGTAACAGCAATAATTGAAAAAGAGGCAGTTTAATCTGTAGAGGCAATTATGCTAATGCGAAACAGCACCCCCTGTATTCTCAAGAAGTTTTAAACAGTACTGAAATAAAATTAACTTCCAGAGTGCATCAAACATGATTTAGAGCTTGTTTATGGAAAAGTGTTTATTTCTGTATTTCAACATGATTTGGAGCTTGTTTTTGAAAAGTGCTTATTTCTGTATTTCAACATGATTTGGAGCTTGTTTTTGAAAAGTGTTTATTTCTGTATTTCAACATGATTTAGAGCTTGTTTTTGGAAAAGTGTTTATTTCTGTATTCCAATGTTGCAACTTGCTGAAAACCGTCCACAGTGTTACTATCATCCTGATTAAACAGTACTGAAATAAAATTAACTTACATAGTGCATCAAACATGATTTAGAGCTTGTTTATGGAAAAGTGTTTATTTCTGTATTTCAACATGATTTGGAGCTTGTATTTGAAAAGTACTTATTTCTGTATTTCAACATGATTTGGAGCTTGTTTTTGAAAAGTGCTTATTTCTGTATTTTAACATGATTTGGAGCTTGTTTTTGGAAAAGTGTTTATTTCTGTATTTCAATGTTGCAACTTGCTGAAAACCGTCCACAGTGTTCCTATCATCCTGATTAAACAGTACTGAAATAAAATTAACTTACAGAGTGCATCAAACATGATTTAGAGCTTGTTTTTGGAAAAGTGTTTATTTCTGTATTTCGATATGATTTGGAGCTTGTTTTTGAAAAGTGCTTATTTCTGTATTTTAACATGATTTGGAGCTTGTTTTTGAAAAGTGTTTATTTCTGTTTTTCAACATGATTTAGAGCTTGTTTTTGTAAAAGTGTTTATTTCTGTATTCCAATGTTGCAACTTGCTGAAAACCGTCCACAGTGTTACTATCATCCTGATTGAACAGTACTGAAATAAAATTAACTTACAGAGTGCATCAAACATGATTTAGAGCTTGTTTATGGAAAAGTGTTTATTTCTGTATTTCAACATGATTTGGAGCTTGTTTTTGAAAAGTGCTTATTTCTGTATTTCAACATGATTTTGAGCTTGTTTTTGAAAAGTGTTTATTTCTGTATTTCAACATGATTTAGAGCTTGTTTTTGGAAAAGTGTTTATTTCTGTATTTCAATGTTGCAACTTGCTGAAAACTGTCCACAGTGTTCCTATCATCCTGATTAAACAGTACTGAAATAAAATTCACTTACAGAGTGCATCAAACATGATTTAGAGCTTGTTTATGGAAAAGTGTTTATTTCTGTATTTCAACATGATTTGGAGCTTGTATTTGAAAATTGCTTATTTCTGTATTTCAACATGATTTGGAGCTTGTTTTTGAAAAGTGTTTTTTCTGTATTTCAACATGATTTAGAGCTTGTTTTTGGAAAAGTGTTTATTTCTGTATTTCAATGTTGCAACTTGCTGAAAACTGTCCACAGTGTTCCTATCATCCTGATTAAACAGTACTGAAATAAAATTAACTTACAGAGTGCATCAAACATGATTTAGAGCTTGTTTATGGAAAAGTGTTTATTTCTGTATTTCAACATGATTTGGAGATGTGTTTTTGAAAAGTGCTTATTTCTGTATTTTAACATGATTTGGAGCTTGTTTTTGGAAAAGTGTTTATTTCTGTATTCCAATGTTGCAACTTGCTGAAAACCGTCCACAGTGTTACTATCATCCTGATTAAACAGTACTGAAATAAAATTAACTCACAGAGTGCATCAAACATGATTTAGAGCTTGTTCATGGAAAAGTGTTTATTTCTGTATTTCAACATGATTTGGAGCTTGTTTTTGAAAAGTGTTTATTTCTGTATTCCAATGTTGCAACTTGCTGAAAACCGTCCACAGTGTTACTATCATCCTGATTAAACAGTACTGAAATAAAATTAACTTACAGAGTGCATCAAACATGATTTAGAGCTTGTTTTTGGAAAAGTGTTTATTTCTGTATTTCAATATGATTTTGAGCTTGTATTTGAAAAGTGCTTATTTCTGTATTTCAACATGATTTGGAGCTTGTTTTTGAAAAGTGTTTTTTCTGTATTTCAACATGATTTAGAGCTTGTTTTTGGAAAAGTGTTTATTTCTGTATTCCAATGTTGCAACTTGCTGAAAACCGTCCACAGTGTTACTATCATCCTGATTAAACAGTACTGAAATAAAATTAACTTACAGAGTGCATCAAACATGATTTAGAGCTTGTTTATGGAAAAGTGTTTATTTCTGTATTTCAACATGATTTGGAGCTTGTATTTGAAAAGTGCTTATTTCTGTATTTCAACATGATTTGGAGCTTGTTTTTGAAAAGTGTTTTTTCTGTATTTCAACATGATTTAGAGCTTGTTTTTGGAAAAGTGTTTATTTCTGTATTCCAATGTTGCAACTTGCTGAAAACCGTCCACAGTGTTACTATCATCCTGATTAAACAGTACTGAAATAAAATTAACTTACAGAGTGCATCAAACATGATTTAGAGCTTGTTTATGGAAAAGTGTTTATTTCTGTATTTCAACATGATTTGGAGCTTGTTTTTGAAAAGTGTTTTTTCTGTATTTCAACATGATTTAGAGCTTGTTTTTGGAAAAGTGTTTATTTCTGTATTTCAATGTTGCAACTTGCTGAAAACCGTCCACAGTGTTACTATCATCCTGATTAAACAGTACTGAAATAAAATTAACTTACAGAGTGCATCAAACATGATTTAGAGCTTGTTTATGGAAAAGTGTTTATTTCTGTATTTCAACATGATTTGGAGCTTGTTTTTGAAAAGTGCTTATTTCTGTATTTCAACATGATTTGGAGCTTGTTTTTGAAAAGTGTTTTTTCTGTATTTCAACATGATTTAGAGCTTGTTTTTGGAAAAGTGTTTATTTCTGTATTTCAATGTTGCAACTTGCTGAAAACTGTCCACAGTGTTCCTATCATCCTGATTAACCTCTACAGAGTACCTAACCCGGATCCGGGAGCACCCCCCCCCCCCCCCACACACTGATTAGCATCGCTAGCATAGCGTCACAATTAAATAGTAGCATCTAAATATCATTAAATCACAAGTCCAAGACACCCAATGAAAGACACAGATCTTGTGAATAAAACCACCATTTCAGATTTTTTAAATGTTTTACAGGGAAGACAAAATATGTAAATCTATTAGCTAAACACGTTAGCAAAAGACACCATTTTCTTACTCCAACAGTTTCTTACTCCATCAGGTGCTATCACCAATTCGGCTAAACTAAGATATTGATAGCCACAAACCAACAAACAAATTTATAAGATGACAGTCTGATAACATATTTATGTTATAGCATAGTTTTTTTTTTTTAAATGTGCATTTTTCAGGTATAAATCACAGTTCTACATTGCAGCTGCAATCTGATATAGTGCTGATGCAGCTAGAACAATTACAGAGACCAACGTTATATAACTAATTACTTGTCTTAAAACATTTCAGAAAAAATACACAGCGTACAGACATTGAAAGCCCAACATCTGGTGAATCCAAACAATATTTCAGATTTTTTAAATGTTTTATAGCGAAAACAAAATGTATCGCTAAATTAGCATAACGAGGCCAGCCAGAACCGGCTGGACGTGCCCGACCAGTTCACATGCACGACAGATATATGAAATAACATCGTAAATTGGGTCTTACTATTGCTGGTCTTTCATCAGAATGTTGATCAAGGTGTCCTTAGTCCTGATGAGTCGTTCAATCCATTCACAATGGCAACCTCCCCTCTTCATTTAGCCTGGGTACTGGTCGACTGGCACGGTCCATGTCCAAAGTTAAAAAACTCAAAGAACGGAACACGGCAAAACTCCCGAAAAAATTCTAATAATCTGATTAAACTATATTGAAAAAACATACATTACGGTGATATGGTCACATGTTTCAAACAAACTTCGACACGGAGATAGTTTTCATCCATAACGTCAGCATAACAAAATACAATGCCACCTCTGAAAACGCGCATTTCAGAAACCGGAAGTTGTCGGTCACGCTAAAGAAATAGGTCTTATTTCACGTCAGTACAAGATAAACAAAAAAATTCTCCTCTGACGTCTTCCAGACACCCAGAGGAAGAAGAAGGAAGTGTGATTCGGGTCATAGGTCGCGTGACCATATATAGGCAGAGCTTTGAAGCGAGCATACACATCTTGCAATTTTCTTCTGGCTCAGGGAAAGTGCTGTGAAATGACCTGTGTTTGACTCAGAGACTCAATTGGAACGGTTTTAGAAACCATAGCTTGTTTTCTATCCAATGCTATATGGTTATATGCATATAGTAACAGCAATAATTGAAAAAGAGGCAGTTTAATCTGTAGAGGCAATTATGCTAATGCGAAACAGCACCCCCTGTATTCTCAAGAAGTTTTAAACAGTACTGAAATAAAATTTACTTACAGAGTGCATCAAACATGATTTAGAGCTTGTTTATGGAAAAGTGTTTATTTCTGTATATCAACATGATTTTGAGCTTGTATTTGAAAAGTGCTTATTTCTGTATTTCAACATGATTTGGAGCTTGTTTTTGAAAAGTGTTTTTTCTGTATTTCAACATGATTTAGAGCTTGTTTTTGAAAAGTGTTTATTTCTGTATTCCAATGTTGCAACTTGCTGAAAACCGTCCACAGTGTTACTATCATCCTGATTAAACAGTACTGAAATAAAATTAACTTACATAGTGCATCAAACATGATTTAGAGCTTGTTTATGGAAAAGTGTTTATTTCTGTATTTCAACATGATTTGGAGCTTGTATTTGAAAAGTACTTATTTCTGTATTTCAACATGATTTGGAGCTTGTTTTTGAAAAGTGTTTATTTCTGTATTTCAACATGATTTGGAGCTTGTTTTTGAAAAGTGCTTATTTCTGTATTTCAACATGATTTGGAGCTTGTTTTTGAAAAGTGTTTTTTCTGTATTTCAACATGATTTAGAGCTTGTTTTTGGAAAAGTGTTTATTTCTGTATTTCAATGTTGCAACTTGCTGAAAACTGTCCACAGTGTTCCTATCATCCTGATTAAACAGTACTGAAATAAAATTTACTTACAGAGTGCATCAAACATGATTTAGAGCTTGTTTATGGAAAAGTGTTTATTTCTGTATTTCAACATGATTTTGAGCTTGTATTTGAAAAGTGCTTATTTCTGTATTTCAACATGATTTGGAGCTTGTTTTTGAAAAGTGTTTTTTCTGTATTTCAACATGATTTAGAGCTTGTTTTTGAAAAGTGTTTATTTCTGTATTCCAATGTTGCAACTTGCTGAAAACCGTCCACAGTGTTACTATAATCCTGATTAAACAGTACTGAAATAAAATTAACTTACAGAGTGCATCAAACATGATTTAGAGCTTGTTTATGGAAAAGTGTTTATTTCTGTATTTCAACATGATTTGGAGCTTGTATTTGAAAAGTGTTTTTTCTGTATTTCAACATGATTTGGAGCTTGTTTTTGAAAAGTGTTTTTTCTGTATTTCAACATGATTTAGAGCTTGTTTTTGGAAAAGTGTTTATTTCTGTATTTCAATGTTGCAACTTGCTGAAAACTGTCCACAGTGTTCCTATCATCCTGATTAACCTCTACAGAGTACCTAACCCGGATCCGGGAGCACCCCCCCCCCCCCCCACACACTGATTAGCATCGCTAGCATAGCGTCACAATTAAATAGTAGCATCTAAATATCATTAAATCACAAGTCCAAGACACCCAATGAAAGACACAGATCTTGTGAATAAAACCACCATTTCAGATTTTTTAAATGTTTTACAGGGAAGACAAAATATGTAAATCTATTAGCTAAACACGTTAGCAAAAGACACCATTTTCTTACTCCAACAGTTTCTTACTCCATCAGGTGCTATCACCAATTCGGCTAAACTAAGATATTGATAGCCACAAACCAACAAACAAATTTATAAGATGACAGTCTGATAACATATTTATGTTATAGCATAGTTTTTTTTTTTTAAATGTGCATTTTTCAGGTATAAATCACAGTTCTACATTGCAGCTGCAATCTGATATAGTGCTGATGCAGCTAGAACAATTACAGAGACCAACGTTATATAACTAATTACTTGTCTTAAAACATTTCAGAAAAAATACACAGCGTACAGACATTGAAAGCCCAACATCTGGTGAATCCAAACAATATTTCAGATTTTTTAAATGTTTTATAGCGAAAACAAAATGTATCGCTAAATTAGCATAACGAGGCCAGCCAGAACCGGCTGGACGTGCCCGACCAGTTCACATGCACGACAGATATATGAAATAACATCGTAAATTGGGTCTTACTATTGCTGGTCTTTCATCAGAATGTTGATCAAGGTGTCCTTAGTCCTGATGAGTCGTTCAATCCATTCACAATGGCAACCTCCCCTCTTCATTTAGCCTGGGTACTGGTCGACTGGCACGGTCCATGTCCAAAGTTAAAAAACTCAAAGAACGGAACACGGCAAAACTCCCGAAAAAATTCTAATAATCTGATTAAACTATATTGAAAAAACATACATTACGGTGATATGGTCACATGTTTCAAACAAACTTCGACACGGAGATAGTTTTCATCCATAACGTCAGCATAACAAAATACAATGCCACCTCTGAAAACGCGCATTTCAGAAACCGGAAGTTGTCGGTCACGCTAAAGAAATAGGTCTTATTTCACGTCAGTACAAGATAAACAAAAAAATTCTCCTCTGACGTCTTCCAGACACCCAGAGGAAGAAGAAGGAAGTGTGATTCGGGTCATAGGTCGCGTGACCATATATAGGCAGAGCTTTGAAGCGAGCATACACATCTTGCAATTTTCTTCTGGCTCAGGGAAAGTGCTGTGAAATGACCTGTGTTTGACTCAGAGACTCAATTGGAACGGTTTTAGAAACCATAGCTTGTTTTCTATCCAATGCTATATGGTTATATGCATATAGTAACAGCAATAATTGAAAAAGAGGCAGTTTAATCTGTAGAGGCAATTATGCTAATGCGAAACAGCACCCCCTGTATTCTCAAGAAGTTTTAAACAGTACTGAAATAAAATTTACTTACAGAGTGCATCAAACATGATTTAGAGCTTGTTTATGGAAAAGTGTTTATTTCTGTATATCAACATGATTTTGAGCTTGTATTTGAAAAGTGCTTATTTCTGTATTTCAACATGATTTGGAGCTTGTTTTTGAAAAGTGTTTTTTCTGTATTTCAACATGATTTAGAGCTTGTTTTTGAAAAGTGTTTATTTCTGTATTCCAATGTTGCAACTTGCTGAAAACCGTCCACAGTGTTACTATCATCCTGATTAAACAGTACTGAAATAAAATTAACTTACATAGTGCATCAAACATGATTTAGAGCTTGTTTTTGAAAAGTGTTTATTTCTGTATTTCAACATGATTTGGAGCTTGTTTTTGAAAAGTGCTTATTTCTGTATTTCAACATGATTTGGAGCTTGTTTTTGAAAAGTGTTTTTTCTGTATTTCAACATGATTTAGAGCTTGTTTTTGGAAAAGTGTTTATTTCTGTATTCCAATGTTGCAACTTGCTGAAAACTGTCCACAGTGTTCCTATCATCCTGATTAAACAGTACTGAAATAAAATTTACTTACAGAGTGCATCAAACATGATTTAGAGCTTGTTTATGGAAAAGTGTTTATTTCTGTATTTCAACATGATTTTGAGCTTGTATTTGAAAAGTGCTTATTTCTGTATTTCAACATGATTTGGAGCTTGTTTTTGAAAAGTGTTTTTTCTGTATTTCAACATGATTTAGAGCTTGTTTTTGAAAAGTGTTTATTTCTGTATTCCAATGTTGCAACTTGCTGAAAACCGTCCACAGTGTTACTATAATCCTGATTAAACAGTACTGAAATAAAATTAACTTACAGAGTGCATCAAACATGATTTAGAGCTTGTTTATGGAAAAGTGTTTATTTCTGTATTTCAACATGATTTGGAGCTTGTATTTGAAAAGTGTTTTTTCTGTATTTCAACATGATTTAGAGCTTGTTTTTGGAAAAGTGTTTATTTCTGTATTCCAATGTTGCAACTTGCTGAAAACCGTCCACAGTGTTACTATCATCCTGATTAAACAGTACTGAAATAAAATTAACTTACAGAGTGCATCAAACATGATTTAGAGCTTGTTTATGGAAAAGTGTTTATTTCTGTATTTCAACATGATTTTGAGCTTGTATTTGAAAAGTACTTATTTCTGTATTTCAACATGATTTGGAGCTTGTTTTTATAAAGTGTTTTTTCTGTATTTCAACATGATTTAGAGCTTGTTTTTGGAAAAGTGTTTATTTCTGTATTTCAATGTTGCAACTTGCTGAAAACTGTCCACAGTGTTCCTATCATCCTGATTAAACAGTACTGAAATAAAATTAACTTACAGAGTGCATCAAACATGATTTAGAGCTTGTTTATGGAAAAGTGTTTATTTCTGTATTTCAACATGATTTGGAGCTTGTTTTTGAAAAGTGTTTTTTCTGTATTTCAATGTTGCAACTTGCTGAAAACTGTCCACAGTGTTCCTATCATCCTGATTAAACAGTACTGAAATAAAATTAACTTACAGAGTGCATCAAACATGATTTAGAGCTTTTTCATGGAAAAGTGTTTATTTCTGTATTTCAACATGATTTGGAGCTTGTTTTTGAAAAGTGCTTATTTCTGTATTTCAACATGATTTGGAGCTTGTTTTTGAAAAGTGTTTTTTCTGTATTTCAACATGATTTAGAGCTTGTTTTTGGAAAAGTGTTTATTTCTGTATTTCAATGTTGCAACTTGCTGAAAACTGTCCACAGTGTTCCTATCATCCTGATTAAACAGTACTGAAATAAAATTAACTTACAGAGTGCATCAAACATGATTTAGAGCTTGTTTATGGAAAAGTGTTTATTTCTGTATTTCAACATGATTTGGAGCTTGTTTTTGAAAAGTGCTTATTTCTGTATTTCAACATGATTTGGAGCTTGTTTTTGAAAAGTGTTTTTTCTGTATTTCAACATGATTTAGAGCTTGTTTTTGGAAAAGTGTTTATTTCTGTATTTCAATGTTGCAACTTGCTGAAAACTGTCCACAGTGTTCCTATCATCCTGATTAAACAGTACTGAAATAAAATTAACTTACAGAGTGCATCAAACATGATTTAGAGCTTGTTTATGGAAAAGTGTTTATTTCTGTATTTCAACATGATTTGGAGCTTGTTTTTGAAAAGTGCTTATTTCTGTATTTCAACATGATTTGGAGCTTGTTTTTGAAAAGTGTTTTTTCTGTATTTCAACATGATTTAGAGCTTGTTTTTGGAAAAGTGTTTATTTCTGTATTTCAATGTTGCAACTTGCTGAAAACTGTCCACAGTGTTCCTATCATCCTAATTAAACAGTACTGAAATAAAATTCACTTACAGAGTGCATCAAACATGATTTAGAGCTTGTTTATGGAAAAGTGTTTATTTCTGTATTTCAACATGATTTGGAGCTTGTATTTGAAAAGTGCTTCTTTCTGTATTTCAACATGATTTGGAGCTTGTTTTTGAAAAGTGTTTTTTCTGTATTTCAACATGATTTAGAGCTTGTTTTTGGAAAAGTGTTTATTTCTGTATTTCAATGTTGCAACTTGCTGAAAACTGTCCACAGTGTTCCTATCATCCTGATTAAACAGTACTGAAATAAAATTAACTTACAGAGTGCATCAAACATGATTTAGAGCTTGTTTATGGAAAAGTGTTTATTTCTGTATTTCAACATGATTTGGAGCTTGTTTTTGAAAAGTGCTTATTTCTGTATTTCAACATGATTTGGAGCTTGTTTTTGAAAAGTGTTTTTTCTGTATTTCAACATGATTTAGAGCTTGTTTTTGGAAAAGTGTTTATTTCTGTATTTCAATGTTGCAACTTGCTGAAAACTGTCCACAGTGTTCCTATCATCCTAATTAAACAGTACTGAAATAAAATTCACTTACAGAGTGCATCAAACATGATTTAGAGCTTGTTTATGGAAAAGTGTTTATTTCTGTATTTCAACATGATTTGGAGCTTGTATTTGAAAAGTGCTTCTTTCTGTATTTCAACATGATTTTGAGCTTGTTTTTGAAAAGTGTTTTTTCTGTATTTCAACATGATTTAGAGCTTGTTTTTGGAAAAGTGTTTATTTCTGTATTTCAACATGATTTGGAGCTTGTTTTTGAAAAGTGTTTATTTCTGTATTCCAATGTTGCAACTTGCTGAAAACCTTCCACAGTGTTACTATCATCCTGATTAAACAGTACTGAAATAAAATTAACTTACAGAGTGCATCAAACATGATTTAGAGCTTGTTTATGGAAAAGTGTTTATTTCTGTATTTCAACATGATTTGGAGCTTGTTTTTGAAAAGTGCTTATTTCTGTATTTTAACATGATTTGGAGCTTGTTTTTGAAAAGTGTTTATTTCTGTATTCCAATGTTGCAACTTGCTGAAAACCGTCCACAGTGTTACTATCATCCTGATTAAACAGTACTGAAATAAAATTAACTTACAGAGTGCATCAAACATGATTTAGAGCTTGTTTATGGAAAAGTGTTTATTTCTGTATTTCAACATGATTTGGAGCTTGTTTTTGAAAAGTGTTTTTTCTGTATTTCAACATGATTTAGAGCTTGTTTTTGGAAAAGTGTTTATTTCTGTATTTCAATGTTGCAACTTGCTGAAAACCGTCCACAGTGTTACTATCATCCTGATTAAACAGTACTGAAATAAAATTAACTTACAGAGTGCATCAAACATGATTTAGAGCTTGTTTATGGAAAAGTGTTTATTTCTGTATTTCAACATGATTTGGAGCTTGTTTTTGAAAAGTGCTTATTTCTGTATTTCAACATGATTTGGAGCTTGTTTTTGAAAAGTGTTTTTTCTGTATTTCAACATGATTTAGAGCTTGTTTTTGGAAAAGTGTTTATTTCTGTATTTCAATGTTGCAACTTGCTGAAAACTGTCCACAGTGTTCCTATCATCCTGATTAACCTCTACAGAGTACCTAACCCGGATCCGGGAGCACCCCCCCCCCCCCACACACTGATTAGCATCGCTAGCATAGCGTCACAATTAAATAGTAGCATCTAAATATCATTAAATCACAAGTCCAAGACACCCAATGAAAGACACAGATCTTGTGAATAAAACCACCATTTCAGATTTTTTAAATGTTTTACAGGGAAGACAAAATATGTAAATCTATTAGCTAAACACGTTAGCAAAAGACACCATTTTCTTACTCCAACAGTTTCTTACTCCATCAGGTGCTATCACCAATTCGGCTAAACTAAGATATTGATAGCCACAAACCAACAAACAAATTTATAAGATGACAGTCTGATAACATATTTATGTTATAGCATAGTTTTTTTTTTTTAAATGTGCATTTTTCAGGTATAAATCACAGTTCTACATTGCAGCTGCAATCTGATATAGTGCTGATGCAGCTAGAACAATTACAGAGACCAACGTTATATAACTAATTACTTGTCTTAAAACATTTCAGAAAAAATACACAGCGTACAGACATTGAAAGCCCAACATCTGGTGAATCCAAACAATATTTCAGATTTTTTAAATGTTTTATAGCGAAAACAAAATGTATCGCTAAATTAGCATAACGAGGCCAGCCAGAACCGGCTGGACGTGCCCGACCAGTTCACATGCACGACAGATATATGAAATAACATCGTAAATTGGGTCTTACTATTGCTGGTCTTTCATCAGAATGTTGATCAAGGTGTCCTTAGTCCTGATGAGTCGTTCAATCCATTCACAATGGCAACCTCCCCTCTTCATTTAGCCTGGGTACTGGTCGACTGGCACGGTCCATGTCCAAAGTTAAAAAACTCAAAGAACGGAACACGGCAAAACTCCCGAAAAAATTCTAATAATCTGATTAAACTATATTGAAAAAACATACATTACGGTGATATGGTCACATGTTTCAAACAAACTTCGACACGGAGATAGTTTTCATCCATAACGTCAGCATAACAAAATACAATGCCACCTCTGAAAACGCGCATTTCAGAAACCGGAAGTTGTCGGTCACGCTAAAGAAATAGGTCTTATTTCACGTCAGTACAAGATAAACAAAAAAATTCTCCTCTGACGTCTTCCAGACACCCAGAGGAAGAAGAAGGAAGTGTGATTCGGGTCATAGGTCGCGTGACCATATATAGGCAGAGCTTTGAAGCGAGCATACACATCTTGCAATTTTCTTCTGGCTCAGGGAAAGTGCTGTGAAATGACCTGTGTTTGACTCAGAGACTCAATTGGAACGGTTTTAGAAACCATAGCTTGTTTTCTATCCAATGCTATATGGTTATATGCATATAGTAACAGCAATAATTGAAAAAGAGGCAGTTTAATCTGTAGAGGCAATTATGCTAATGCGAAACAGCACCCCCTGTATTCTCAAGAAGTTTTAAACAGTACTGAAATAAAATTTACTTACAGAGTGCATCAAACATGATTTAGAGCTTGTTTATGGAAAAGTGTTTATTTCTGTATATCAACATGATTTTGAGCTTGTATTTGAAAAGTGCTTATTTCTGTATTTCAACATGATTTGGAGCTTGTTTTTGAAAAGTGTTTTTTCTGTATTTCAACATGATTTAGAGCTTGTTTTTGAAAAGTGTTTATTTCTGTATTCCAATGTTGCAACTTGCTGAAAACCGTCCACAGTGTTACTATCATCCTGATTAAACAGTACTGAAATAAAATTAACTTACATAGTGCATCAAACATGATTTAGAGCTTGTTTATGGAAAAGTGTTTATTTCTGTATTTCAACATGATTTGGAGCTTGTATTTGAAAAGTACTTATTTCTGTATTTCAACATGATTTGGAGCTTGTTTTTGAAAAGTGTTTATTTCTGTATTTCAACATGATTTGGAGCTTGTTTTTGAAAAGTGCTTATTTCTGTATTTCAACATGATTTGGAGCTTGTTTTTGAAAAGTGTTTTTTCTGTATTTCAACATGATTTAGAGCTTGTTTTTGGAAAAGTGTTTATTTCTGTATTTCAATGTTGCAACTTGCTGAAAACTGTCCACAGTGTTCCTATCATCCTGATTAAACAGTACTGAAATAAAATTAACTTACAGAGTGCATCAAACATGATTTAGAGCTTGTTTATGGAAAAGTGTTTATTTCTGTATTTCAACATGATTTGGAGCTTGTATTTGAAAAGTGTTTTTTCTGTATTTCAACATGATTTAGAGCTTGTTTTTGGAAAAGTGTTTATTTCTGTATTCCAATGTTGCAACTTGCTGAAAACCGTCCACAGTGTTACTATCATCCTGATTAAACAGTACTGAAATAAAATTAACTTACAGAGTGCATCAAACATGATTTAGAGCTTGTTTATGGAAAAGTGTTTATTTCTGTATTTCAACATGATTTTGAGCTTGTATTTGAAAAGTACTTATTTCTGTATTTCAACATGATTTGGAGCTTGTTTTTATAAAGTGTTTTTTCTGTATTTCAACATGATTTAGAGCTTGTTTTTGGAAAAGTGTTTATTTCTGTTGCAATGTTGCAACTTGCTGAAAACTGTCCACAGTGTTCCTATCATCCTGATTAAACAGTACTGAAATAAAATTAACTTACAGAGTGCATCAAACATGATTTAGAGCTTGTTTATGGAAAAGTGTTTATTTCTGTATTTCAACATGATTTGGAGCTTGTTTTTGAAAAGTGTTTTTTCTGTATTTCAATGTTGCAACTTGCTGAAAACTGTCCACAGTGTTCCTATCATCCTGATTAAACAGTACTGAAATAAAATTAACTTACAGAGTGCATCAAACATGATTTAGAGCTTTTTCATGGAAAAGTGTTTATTTCTGTATTTCAACATGATTTGGAGCTTGTTTTTGAAAAGTGCTTATTTCTGTATTTCAACATGATTTGGAGCTTGTTTTTGAAAAGTGTTTTTTCTGTATTTCAACATGATTTAGAGCTTGTTTTTGGAAAAGTGTTTATTTCTGTATTTCAATGTTGCAACTTGCTGAAAACTGTCCACAGTGTTCCTATCATCCTGATTAAACAGTACTGAAATAAAATTAACTTACAGAGTGCATCAAACATGATTTAGAGCTTGTTTATGGAAAAGTGTTTATTTCTGTATTTCAACATGATTTGGAGCTTGTTTTTGAAAAGTGCTTATTTCTGTATTTCAACATGATTTGGAGCTTGTTTTTGAAAAGTGTTTTTTCTGTATTTCAACATGATTTAGAGCTTGTTTTTGGAAAAGTGTTTATTTCTGTATTTCAATGTTGCAACTTGCTGAAAACTGTCCACAGTGTTCCTATCATCCTGATTAAACAGTACTGAAATAAAATTAACTTACAGAGTGCATCAAACATGATTTAGAGCTTGTTTATGGAAAAGTGTTTATTTCTGTATTTCAACATGATTTGGAGCTTGTTTTTGAAAAGTGCTTATTTCTGTATTTCAACATGATTTGGAGCTTGTTTTTGAAAAGTGTTTTTTCTGTATTTCAACATGATTTAGAGCTTGTTTTTGGAAAAGTGTTTATTTCTGTATTTCAATGTTGCAACTTGCTGAAAACTGTCCACAGTGTTCCTATCATCCTAATTAAACAGTACTGAAATAAAATTCACTTACAGAGTGCATCAAACATGATTTAGAGCTTGTTTATGGAAAAGTGTTTATTTCTGTATTTCAACATGATTTGGAGCTTGTATTTGAAAAGTGCTTCTTTCTGTATTTCAACATGATTTGGAGCTTGTTTTTGAAAAGTGTTTTTTCTGTATTTCAACATGATTTAGAGCTTGTTTTTGGAAAAGTGTTTATTTCTGTATTTCAATGTTGCAACTTGCTGAAAACTGTCCACAGTGTTCCTATCATCCTGATTAAACAGTACTGAAATAAAATTAACTTACAGAGTGCATCAAACATGATTTAGAGCTTGTTTATGGAAAAGTGTTTATTTCTGTATTTCAACATGATTTGGAGCTTGTTTTTGAAAAGTGCTTATTTCTGTATTTCAACATGATTTGGAGCTTGTTTTTGAAAAGTGTTTTTTCTGTATTTCAACATGATTTAGAGCTTGTTTTTGGAAAAGTGTTTATTTCTGTATTTCAATGTTGCAACTTGCTGAAAACTGTCCACAGTGTTCCTATCATCCTAATTAAACAGTACTGAAATAAAATTCACTTACAGAGTGCATCAAACATGATTTAGAGCTTGTTTATGGAAAAGTGTTTATTTCTGTATTTCAACATGATTTGGAGCTTGTATTTGAAAAGTGCTTCTTTCTGTATTTCAACATGATTTGGAGCTTGTTTTTGAAAAGTGTTTTTTCTGTATTTCAACATGATTTAGAGCTTGTTTTTGGAAAAGTGTTTATTTCTGTATTTCAACATGATTTGGAGCTTGTTTTTGAAAAGTGTTTATTTCTGTATTCCAATGTTGCAACTTGCTGAAAACCTTCCACAGTGTTACTATCATCCTGATTAAACAGTACTGAAATAAAATTAACTTACAGAGTGCATCAAACATGATTTAGAGCTTGTTTATGGAAAAGTGTTTATTTCTGTATTTCAACATGATTTGGAGCTTGTTTTTGAAAAGTGCTTATTTCTGTATTTTAACATGATTTGGAGCTTGTTTTTGAAAAGTGTTTATTTCTGTATTCCAATGTTGCAACTTGCTGAAAACCGTCCACAGTGTTACTATCATCCTGATTAAACAGTAATGAAATAAAATTAACTTACAGAGTGCATCAAACATGATTTAGAGCTTGTTTTTGGAAAAGTGTTTACTTCTGTATTTCAATATGATTTTGAGCTTGTATTTGAAAAGTGCTTATTTCTGTATTTCAACATGATTTGGAGCTTGTTTTTGAAAAGTGCTTATTTCTGTATTTCAACATGATTTGGAGCTTGTTTTTGAAAAGTGTTTTTTCTGTATTTCAAAATGATTTAGAGCTTGTTTTTGGAAAAGTGTTTATTTCTGTATTTCAATGTTGCAACTTGCTGAAAACTGTCCACAGTGTTCCTATCATCCTGATTAAACAGTACTGAAATAAAATTCACTTACAGAGTGCATCAAACATGATTTAGAGCTTGTTTATGGAAAAGTGTTTATTTCTGTATTTCAACATGATTTGGAGCTTGTATTTGAAAAGTGCTTATTTCTGTATTTCAACATGATTTGGAGCTTGTTTTTGAAAAGTGTTTATTTCTGTATTCCAATGTTGCAACTTGCTGAAAACCGTCCACAGTGTTACTATCATCCTGATTAAACAGTAATGAAATACAATTAACTTACAGAGTGCATCAAACATGATTTAGAGCTTGTTTTTGGAAAAGTGTTTATTACTGTATTTCAATATGATTTTGAGCTTGTATTTGAAAAGTGCTTATTTCTGTATTTCAACATGATTTGGAGCTTGTTTTTGAAAAGTGTTTTTTCTGTATTTCAACATGATTTAGAGCTTGTTTTTGGAAAAGTGTTTATTTCTGTATTTCAATGTTGCAACTTGCTGAAAACTGTCCACAGTGTTCCTATCATCCTGATTAAACAGTACTGAAATAAAATTAACTTACAGAGTGCATCAAACATGATTTAGAGCTTGTTTATGGAAAAGTTTTTATTTCTGTATTTCAACATGATTTGGAGCTTGTTTTTGAAAAGTGCTTATTTCTGTATTTTAACATGATTTGGAGCTTGTTTTTGAAAAGTGTTTATTTCTGTTTTTCAACATGATTTAGAGCTTGTTTTTGGAAAAGTGTTTATTTCTGTATTCCAATGTTGCAACTTGCTGAAAACCGTCCACAGTGTTACTATCATCCTGATTAAACAGTACTGAAATAAAATTCACTTAGAGTGCATCAAACATGATTTAGAGCTTGTTTATGGAAAAGTGTTTATTTCTGTATTTCAACATGATTTGGAGCTTGTATTTGAAAAGTGCTTATTTCTGTATTTCAACATGATTTGGAGCTTGTTTTTGAAAAGTGTTTTTTCTGTATTTCAACATGATTTAGAGCTTGTTTTTGGAAAAGTGTTTATTTCTGTATTTCAATGTTGCAACTTGCTGAAAACTGTCCACAGTGTTCCTTTCATCCTGATTAAACAGTACTGAAATAAAATTAACTTACAGAGTGCATCAAACATGATTTAGAGCTTGTTTATGGAAAAGTGTTTATTTCTGTATTTCAACATGATTTGGAGATGTGTTTTTGAAAAGTGCTTATTTCTGTATTTTAACATGATTTGGAGCTTGTTTTTGAAAAGTGTTTATTTCTGTATTCCAATGTTGCAACTTGCTGAAAACCGTCCACAGTGTTACTATCATCCTGATTAAACAGTACTGAAATAAAATTAACTTACAGAGTGCATCAAACATGATTTAGAGCTTGTTCATGGAAAAGTGTTTATTTCTGTATTTCAACATGATTTGGAGCTTGTTTTTGAAAAGTGTTTATTTCTGTATTCCAATGTTGCAACTTGCTGAAAACCGTCCACAGTGTTACTATCATCCTGATTAAACAGTACTGAAATAAAATTAACTTACGGAGTGCATCAAACATGATTTAGAGCTTGTTTTTGGAAAAGTGTTTATTTCTGTATTTCAATATGATTTTGAGCTTGTATTTGAAAAGTGCTTATTTCTGTATTTCAACATGATTTGGAGCTTGTTTTTGAAAAGTGCTTTTTCTGTATTTCAACATGATTTAGAGCTTGTTTTTGGAAAAGTGTTTATTTCTGTATTCCAATGTTGCAACTTGCTGAAAACCGTCCACAGTGTTACTATCATCCTGATTAAAAGGTACTGAAATAAAATTAACTTACAGAGTGCTTCAAACATGATTTAGAGCTTGTTTATGGAAAAGTGTTTATTTCTGTATTTCAACATGATTTGGAGCTTGTTTTTGAAAAGTGCTTATTTCTGTATTTTAACATGATTTGGAGCTTGTTTTTGAAAAGTGTTTATTTCTGTATTCCAATGTTGCAACTTGCTGAAAACCGTCCACAGTGTTACTATCATCCTGATTAAACAGTACTGAAATAAAATTAACTTAGAGAGTGCATCAAACATGATTTAGAGCTTGTTTATGGAAAAGTGTTTATTTCTGTATTTCAACATGATTTGGAGCTTGTTTTTGAAAAGTGCTTATTTCTGTATTTCAACATGATTTGGAGCTTGTTTTTGAAAAGTGTTTTTTCTGTATTTCAACATGATTTAGAGCTTGTTTTTGGAAAAGTGTTTATTTCTGTATTTCAATGTTGCAACTTGCTGAAAACTGTCCACAGTGTTCCTATCATCCTGATTAAACAGTACTGAAATAAAATTTACTTAGAGTGCATCAAACATGATTTAGAGCTTGTTTATGGAAAAGTGTTTATTTCTGTATTTCAACATAATTTGGAGCTTGTATTTGAAAAGTGCATATTTCTGTATTTCAACATGATTTGGAGCTTGTTTTTGAAAAGTGTTTTTTCTGTATTTCAACATGATTTAGAGCTTGTTTTTGGAAAAGTGTTTATTTCTGTATTTCAATGTTGCAACTTGCTGAAAACTGTCCACAGTGTTCCTATCATCCTGATTAAACAGTACTGAAATAAAATTAACTTACAGAGTGCATCAAACATGATTTAGAGCTTGTTTATGGAAAAGTGTTTATTTCTGTATTTCAACATGATTTGGAGCTTGTTTTTGAAAAATGCTTATTTCTGTATTTCAACATGATTTGGAGCTTGTTTTTGAAAAGTGTTTTTTCTGTATTTCAACATGATTTAGAGCTTGTTTTTCGAAAAGTGTTTATTTCTGTATTTCAATGTTGCAACTTGCTGAAAACTGTCCACAGTGTTACTATCATCCTGATTAAACAGTACTGAAATAAAATTAACTTACAGAGTGCATCAAACATGATTTAGAGCTTGTTTATGGAAAAGTGTTTATTTCTGTATTTCAACATGATTTGGAGCTTGTATTTGAAAAGTGCTTATTTCTGTATTTCAACATGATTTAGAGCTTGTTTTTCGAAAAGTGTTTATTTCTGTATTTCAACATGATTTGGAGCTTGTTTTTGAAAAGTGTTTTTTCTGTATTTCAACATGATTTAGAGCTTGTTTTTCGAAAAGTGTTTATTTCTGTATTTCAATGTTGCAACTTGCTGGAAACTGTCCACAGTGTTCCTATCATCCTGATTAAACAGTACTGAAATAAAATTAACTTGCAGAGTATATCAAACATGATTTAGAGCTTGTTTATGGAAAAGTGTTTATTTCTGTATTTCAACATGATTTGGAGCTTGTTTTTGAAAAGTGCTTATTTCTGTATTTTAACATGATTTGGAGCTTGTTTTTGAAAAGTGTTTATTTCTGTATTCCAATGTTGCAACTTGCTGAAAACTGTCCACAGTGTTACTATCATCCTGATTAAACAGTACTGAAATAAAATTAACTTACAGAGTGCATCAAACATGATTTAGAGCTTGTTTATGGAAAAGTGTTTATTTCTGTATTTCAACATGATTTGGAGCTTGTTTTTGAAAAGTGTTTTTTCTGTATTTCAACATGATTTAGAGCTTGTTTTTCGAAAAGTGTTTATTTCTGTATTTCAATGTTGCAACTTGCTGGAAACTGTCCACAGTGTTCCTATCATCCTGATTAAACAGTACTGAAATAAAATTAACTTGCAGAGTATATCAAACATGATTTAGAGCTTGTTTATGGAAAAGTGTTTATTTCTGTATTTCAACATGATTTGGAGCTTGTTTTTGAAAAGTGCTTATTTCTGTATTTTAACATGATTTGGAGCTTGTTTTTGAAAAGTGTTTATTTCTGTATTCCAATGTTGCAACTTGCTGAAAACTGTCCACAGTGTTACTATCATCCTGATTAAACAGTACTGAAATAAAATTAACTTACAGAGTGCATCAAACATGATTTAGAGCTTGTTTATGGAAAAGTGTTTATTTCTGTATTTCAACATGATTTGGAGCTTGTATTTGAAAAGTGCTTATTTCTGTATTTCAACATGATTTGGAGCTTGTTTTTGAAAAGTGTTTTTTCTGTATTTCAACATGATTTAGAGCTTGTTTTTGGAAAAGTGTTTATTTCTGTATTTCAATGTTGCAACTTGCTGAAAACTGTCCACAGTGTTCCTATCATCCTGATTAAACAGTACTGAAATAAAATTAACTTACAGAGTGCATCAAACATGATTTAGAGCTTGTTTATGGAAAAGTGTTTATTTCTGTATTTCAACATGATTTGGAGCTTGTATTTGAAAAGTGCTTATTTCTGTATTTCAACATGATTTGGAGCTTGTTTTTGAAAAGTGTTTTTTCTGTATTTCAACATGATTTAGAGCTTGTTTTTGGAAAAGTGTTTATTTCTGTATTTCAATGTTGCAACTTGCTGAAAACTGTCCACAGTGTTCCTATCATCCTGATTAAACAGTACTGAAATAAAATTAACTTACAGAGTGCATCAAACATGATTTAGAGCTTGTTTATGGAAAAGTGTTTATTTCTGTATTTCAACATGATTTGGAGCTTGTTTTTGAAAAGTGCTTATTTCTGTATTTCAACATGATTTGGAGCTTGTTTTTGGAAAAGTGTTTATTTCTGTATTTCAATGTTGCAACTTGCTGAAAACTGTCCACAGTGTTCCTATCATCCTGATTAAACAGTACTGAAATAAAATTAACTTACAGAGTGCATCAAACATGATTTAGAGCTTGTTTATGGAAAAGTGTTTATTTCTGTATTTCAACATGATTTGGAGCTGTGTATTTGAAAAGTGCTTATTTCTGTATTTCAACATGATTTGGAGCTTGTTTTTGAAAAGTGTTTTTTCTGTATTTCAACATGATTTAGAGCTTGTTTTTGGAAAAGTGTTTATTTCTGTATTCCAATGTTGCAACTTGCTGAAAACCGTCCACAGTGTTACTATCATCCTGATTAAACAGTACTGAAATAAAATTAACTTACAGAGTGCATCAAACATGATTTAGAGCTTGTTTATGGAAAAGTGTTTATTTCTGTATTTCAACATGATTTGGAGCTTGTTTTTGAAAAGTGCTTATTTCTGTATTTTAACATGATTTGGAGCTTGTTTTTGAAAAGTGTTTATTTCTGTATTCCAATGTTGCAACTTGCTGAAAACCGTCCACAGTGTTACTATCATCCTGATTAAACAGTACTGAAATAAAATTAACTTACGAGAGTGCATCAAACATGATTTAGAGCTTGTTTATGGAAAAGTGTTTATTTCTGTATTTCAACATGATTTGGAGCTTGTTTTTGAAAAGTGCTTATTTCTGTATTTCAACATGATTTGGAGCTTGTTTTTGAAAAGTGTTTTTTCTGTATTTCAACATGATTTAGAGCTTGTTTTTGGAAAAGTGTTTATTTCTGTATTCCAATGTTGCAACTTGCTGAAAACTGTCCACAGTGTTACTATCATCCTGATTAAACAGTACTGAAATAAAATTAACTTACAGAGTGCATCAAACATGATTTAGAGCTTGTTTATGGAAAAGTGTTTATTTCTGTATTTCAACATGATTTGGAGCTTGTTTTTGAAAAGTGCTTATTTCTGTATTTCAACATGATTTGGAGCTTGTTTTTGAAAAGTGTTTTTTCTGTATTTCAACATGATTTAGAGCTTGTTTTTCGAAAAGTGTTTATTTCTGTATTTCAATGTTGCAACTTGCTGAAAACTGTCCACAGTGTTACTATCATCCTGATTAAACAGTACTGAAATAAAATTAACTTACAGAGTGCATCAAACATGATTTAGAGCTTGTTTATGGAAAAGTGTTTATTTCTGTATTTCAACATGATTTGGAGCTTGTTTTTGAAAAGTGCTTATTTCTGTATTTCAACATGATTTGGAGCTTGTTTTTGAAAAGTGTTTTTTCTGTATTTCAACATGATTTAGAGCTTGTTTTTCGAAAAGTGTTTATTTCTGTATTTCAATGTTGCAACTTGCTGAAAACTGTCCACAGTGTTCCTATCATCCTGATTAAACAGTACTGAAATAAAATTAACTTCAGAGTGCATCAAACATGATTTAGAGCTTGTTTATGGAAAAGTGTTTATTTCTGTATTTCAACATGATTTGGAGCTTGTTTTTGAAAAGTGCTTATTTCTGTATTTCAACATGATTTGGAGCTTGTTTTTGAAAAGTGTTTTTTCTGTATTTCAACATGATTTAGAGCTTGTTTTTCGAAAAGTGTTTATTTCTGTATTTCAATGTTGCAACTTGCTGAAAACTGTCCACAGTGTTACTATCATCCTGATTAAACAGTACTGAAATAAAATTAACTTACAGAGTGCATCAAACATGATTTAGAGCTTGTTTATGGAAAAGTGTTTATTTCTGTATTTCAACATGATTTGGAGCTTGTATTTGAAAAGTGCTTATTTCTGTATTTCAACATGATTTAGAGCTTGTTTTTCGAAAAGTGTTTATTTCTGTATTTCAATGTTGCAACTTGCTGAAAACTGTCCACAGTGTTCCTATCATCCTGATTAAACAGTACTGAAATAAAATTAACTTGCAGAGTATATCAAACATGATTTAGAGCTTGTTTATGGAAAAGTGTTTATTTCTGTATTTCAACATGATTTGGAGCTTGTTTTTGAAAAGTGTTTATTTCTGTATTCCAATGTTGCAACTTGCTGAAAACTGTCCACAGTGTTACTATCATCCTGATTAAACAGTACTGAAATAAAATTAACTTACAGAGTGCATCAAACATGATTTAGAGCTTGTTTATGGAAAAGTGTTTATTTCTGTATTTCAACATGATTTGGAGCTTGTATTTGAAAAGTGCTTATTTCTGTATTTCAACATGATTTGGAGCTTGTTTTTGAAAAGTGTTTTTTCTGTATTTCAACATGATTTAGAGCTTGTTTTTGGAAAAGTGTTTATTTCTGTATTTCAATGTTGCAACTTGCTGAAAACTGTCCACAGTGTTCCTATCATCCTGATTAAACAGTACTGAAATAAAATTAACTTACAGAGTGCATCAAACATGATTTAGAGCTTGTTTATGGAAAAGTGTTTATTTCTGTATTTCAACATGATTTGGAGCTTGTATTTGAAAAGTGCTTATTTCTGTATTTCAACATGATTTGGAGCTTGTTTTTGAAAAGTGTTTTTTCTGTATTTCAACATGATTTAGAGCTTGTTTTTGGAAAAGTGTTTATTTCTGTATTCCAATGTTGCAACTTGCTGAAAACTGTCCACAGTGTTACTATCATCCTGATTAAACAGGTACTGAAATAAAATTAACTTACAGAGTGCTTCAAACATGATTTAGAGCTTGTTTATGGAAAAGTGTTTATTTCTGTATTTCAACATGATTTGGAGCTTGTTTTTGAAAAGTGTTTTTTCTGTATTTCAACATGATTTAGAGCTTGTTTTTGGAAAAGTGTTTATTTCTGTATTTCAATGTTGCAACTTGCTGAAAACTGTCCACAGTGTTCCTATCATCCTGATTAAACAGTACTGAAATAAAATTAACTTACAGAGTGCATCAAACATGATTTAGAGCTTGTTTCATGGAAAAGTGTTTATTTCTGTATTTCAACATGATTTGGAGCTTGTTTTTGAAAAGTGCTTATTTCTGTATTTTAACATGATTTGGAGCTTGTTTTTGAAAAGTGTTTATTTCTGTATTCCAATGTTGCAACTTGCTGAAAACCGTCCACAGTGTTACTATCATCCTGATTAAACAGTACTGAAATAAAATTAACTTACAGAGTGCATCAAACATGATTTAGAGCTTGTTTATGGAAAAGTGTTTATTTCTGTATTTCAACATGATTTGGAGCTTGTTTTTGAAAAGTGCTTATTTCTGTATTTCAACATGATTTGGAGCTTGTTTTTGAAAAGTGTTTTTTCTGTATTTCAACATGATTTAGAGCTTGTTTTTGGAAAAGTGTTTATTTCTGTATTTCAATGTTGCAACTTGCTGAAAACTGTCCACAGTGTTACTATCATCCTGATTAAACAGTACTGAAATAAAATTAACTTACAGAGTGCATCAAACATGATTTAGAGCTTGTTTATGGAAAAGTGTTTATTTCTGTATTTCAACATGATTTGGAGCTTGTTTTTGAAAAGTGCTTATTTCTGTATTTCAACATGATTTGGAGCTTGTTTTTGAAAAGTGTTTTTTCTGTATTTCAACATGATTTAGAGCTTGTTTTTGGAAAAGTGTTTATTTCTTTATTCCAATGTTGCAACTTGCTGAAAACTGTCCACAGTGTTACTATCATCCTGATTAAACAGTACTGAAATAAAATTAACTTACAGAGTGCATCAAACATGATTTAGAGCTTGTTTATGGAAAAGTGTTTATTTCTGTATTTCAACATGATTTGGAGCTTGTATTTGAAAAGTGCTTTTTTCTGTATTTCAACATGATTTGGAGCTTGTTTTTGAAAAGTGTTTTTTCTGTATTTCAACATGATTTAGAGCTTGTTTTTCGAAAAGTGTTTATTTCTGTATTTCAATGTTGCAACTTGCTGAAAACTGTCCACAGTGTTACTATCATCCTGATTAAACAGTACTGAAATAAAATTAACTTACAGAGTGCATCAAACATGATTTAGAGCTTGTTTATGGAAAAGTGTTTATTTCTGTATTTCAACACGATTTGGAGCTTGTATTTGAAAAGTGCTTATTTCTGTATTTCAACATGATTTGGAGCTTGTTTTTGAAAAGTGTTTATTTCTGTATTTCAATGTTGCAACTTGCTGAAAACTGTCCACAGTGTTCCTATCATCCTGATTAAACAGTACTGAAATAAAATTAACTTGCAGAGTATATCAAACATGATTTAGAGCTTGTTTATGGAAAAGTGTTTATTTCTGTATTTCAACATGATTTGGAGCTTGTTTTTGAAAAGTGTTTATTTCTGTATTCCAATGTTGCAACTTGCTGAAAACTGTCCACAGTGTTACTATCATCCTGATTAAACAGTACTGAAATAAAATTAACTTACAGAGTGCATCAAACATGATTTAGAGCTTGTTTATGGAAAAGTGTTTATTTCTGTATTTCAACATGATTTGGAGCTTGTATTTGAAAAGTGCTTATTTCTGTATTTCAACATGATTTGGAGCTTGTTTTTGAAAAGTGTTTTTTCTGTATTTCAACATGATTTAGAGCTTGTTTTTGGAAAAGTGTTTATTTCTGTATTCCAATGTTGCAACTTGCTGAAAACCGTCCACAGTGTTACTATCATCCTGATTAAAAGGTACTGAAATAAAATTAACTTACAGAGTGCTTCAAACATGATTTAGAGCTTGTTTATGGAAAAGTGTTTATTTCTGTATTTCAACATGATTTGGAGCTTGTTTTTGAAAAGTGTTTTTTCTGTATTTCAACATGATTTAGAGCTTGTTTTTGGAAAAGTGTTTATTTCTGTATTTCAATGTTGCAACTTGCTGAAAACTGTCCACAGTGTTCCTATCATCCTGATTAAACAGTACTGAAATAAAATTAACTTACAGAGTGCATCAAACATGATTTAGAGCTTTTTCATGGAAAAGTGTTTATTTCTGTATTTCAACATGATTTGGAGCTTGTTTTTGAAAAGTGCTTATTTCTGTATTTTAACATGATTTGGAGCTTGTTTTTGAAAAGTGTTTATTTCTGTATTCCAATGTTGCAACTTGCTGAAAACCGTCCACAGTGTTACTATCATCCTGATTAAACAGTACTGAAATAAAATTAACTTAGAGAGTGCATCAAACATGATTTAGAGCTTGTTTATGGAAAAGTGTTTATTTCTGTATTTCAACATGATTTGGAGCTTGTTTTTGAAAAGTGCTTATTTCTGTATTTCAACATGATTTGGAGCTTGTTTTTGAAAAGTGTTTATTTCTGTATTTCAACATGATTTAGAGCTTGTTTTTCGAAAAGTGTTTATTTCTGTATTTCAATGTTGCAACTTGCTGAAAACTGTCCACAGTGTTACTATCATCCTGATTAAACAGTACTGAAATAAAATTAACTTACAGAGTGCATCAAACATGATTTAGAGCTTGTTTAAGGAAAAGTGTTTATTTCTGTATTTCAACATGATTTGGAGCTTGTTTTTGAAAAGTGCTTATTTCTGTATTTCAACATGATTTGGAGCTTGTTTTTGAAAAGTGTTTTTTCTGTATTTCAACATGATTTAGAGCTTGTTTTTGGAAAAGTGTTTATTTCTTTATTCCAATGTTGCAACTTGCTGAAAACTGTCCACAGTGTTACTATCATCCTGATTAAACAGTACTGAAATAAAATTAACTTACAGAGTGCATCAAACATGATTTAGAGCTTGTTTATGGAAAAGTGTTTATTTCTGTATTTCAACATGATTTGGAGCTTGTATTTGAAAAGTGCTTTTTTCTGTATTTCAACATGATTTGGAGCTTGTTTTTGAAAAGTGTTTTTTCTGTATTTCAACATGATTTAGAGCTTGTTTTTCGAAAAGTGTTTATTTCTGTATTTCAATGTTGCAACTTGCTGAAAACTGTCCACAGTGTTACTATCATCCTGATTAAACAGTACTGAAATAAAATTAACTTACAGAGTGCATCAAACATGATTTAGAGCTTGTTTATGGAAAAGTGTTTATTTCTGTATTTCAACACGATTTGGAGCTTGTATTTGAAAAGTGCTTATTTCTGTATTTCAACATGATTTGGAGCTTGTTTTTGAAAAGTGTTTATTTCTGTATTTCAATGTTGCAACTTGCTGAAAACTGTCCACAGTGTTCCTATCATCCTGATTAAACAGTACTGAAATAAAATTAACTTGCAGAGTATATCAAACATGATTTAGAGCTTGTTTATGGAAAAGTGTTTATTTCTGTATTTCAACATGATTTGGAGCTTGTTTTTGAAAAGTGTTTATTTCTGTATTCCAATGTTGCAACTTGCTGAAAACTGTCCACAGTGTTACTATCATCCTGATTAAACAGTACTGAAATAAAATTAACTTACAGAGTGCATCAAACATGATTTAGAGCTTGTTTATGGAAAAGTGTTTATTTCTGTATTTCAACATGATTTGGAGCTTGTATTTGTAAAGTGCTTATTTCTGTATTTCAACATGATTTGGAGCTTGTTTTTGAAAAGTGTTTTTTCTGTATTTCAACATGATTTAGAGCTTGTTTTTGGAAAAGTGTTTATTTCTGTATTTCAATGTTGCAACTTGCTGAAAACTGTCCACAGTGTTCCTATCATCCTGATTAAACAGTACTGAAATAAAATTAACTTACAGAGTGCATCAAACATGATTTAGAGCTTGTTTATGGAAAAGTGTTTATTTCTGTATTTCAACATGATTTGGAGCTTGTATTTGAAAAGTGCTTATTTCTGTATTTCAACATGATTTGGAGCTTGTTTTTGAAAAGTGTTTTTTCTGTATTTCAACATGATTTAGAGCTAGTTTTTGGAAAAGTGTTTATTTCTGTATTCCAATGTTGCAACTTGCTGAAAACCGTCCACAGTGTTACTATCATCCTGATTAAAAGGTACTGAAATAAAATTAACTTACAGAGTGCTTCAAACATGATTTAGAGCTTGTTTATGGAAAAGTGTTTATTTCTGTATTTCAACATGATTTGGAGCTTGTTTTTGAAAAGTGTTTTTTCTGTATTTCAACATGATTTAGAGCTTGTTTTTGGAAAAGTGTTTATTTCTGTATTTCAATGTTGCAACTTGCTGAAAACTGTCCACAGTGTTCCTATCATCCTGATTAAACAGTACTGAAATAAAATTAACTTACAGAGTGCATCAAACATGATTTAGAGCTTTTTCATGGAAAAGTGTTAATTTCTGTATTTCAACATGATTTGGAGCTTGTTTTTGAAAAGTGCTTATTTCTGTATTTTAACATGATTTGGAGCTTGTTTTTGAAAAGTGTTTTTTTCTGTATTTCAATGTTGCAACTTGCTGAAAACTGTCCACAGTGTTCCTATCATCCTGATTAAACAGTACTGAAATAAAATTAACTTACAGAGTGCATCAAACATGATTTAGAGCTTGTTTATGGAAAAGTGTTTATTTCTGTATTTCAACATGATTTGGAGCTTGTTTTTGAAAAGTGCTTATTTCTGTATTTCAACATGATTTGGAGCTTGTTTTTGAAAAGTGTTTTTTCTGTATTTCAACATGATTTAGAGCTTGTTTTTGGAAAAGTGTTTATTTCTGTATTCCAATGTTGCAACTTGCTGAAAACTGTCCACAGTGTTACTATCATCCTGATTAAACAGTACTGAAATAAAATTAACTTACAGAGTGCATCAAACATGATTTAGAGCTTGTTTATGGAAAAGTGTTTATTTCTGTATTTCAACATGATTTGGAGCTTGTATTTGAAAAGTGCTTTTTTCTGTATTTCAACATGATTTGGAGCTTGTTTTTGAAAAGTGTTTTTTCTGTATTTCAACATGATTTAGAGCTTGTTTTTCGAAAAGTGTTTATTTCTGTATTTCAATGTTGCAACTTGCTGAAAACTGTCCACAGTGTTACTATCATCCTGATTAAACAGTACTGAAATAAAATTAACTTACAGAGTGCATCAAACATGATTTAGAGCTTGTTTAAGGAAAAGTGTTTATTTCTGTATTTCAACATGATTTAGAGCTTGTTTTTGGAAAAGTGTTTATTTCTTTATTCCAATGTTGCAACTTGCTGAAAACTGTCCACAGTGTTACTATCATCCTGATTAAACAGTACTGAAATAAAATTAACTTACAGAGTGCATCAAACATGATTTAGAGCTTGTTTATGGAAAAGTGTTTATTTCTGTATTTCAACACGATTTGGAGCTTGTATTTGAAAAGTGCTTATTTCTGTATTTCAACATGATTTGGAGCTTGTTTTTGAAAAGTGTTTATTTCTGTATTTCAATGTTGCAACTTGCTGAAAACTGTCCACAGTGTTCCTATCATCCTGATTAAACAGTACTGAAATAAAATTAACTTGCAGAGTATATCAAACATGATTTAGAGCTTGTTTATGGAAAAGTGTTTATTTCTGTATTTCAACATGATTTGGAGCTTGTTTTTGAAAAGTGTTTATTTCTGTATTCCAATGTTGCAACTTGCTGAAAACTGTCCACAGTGTTACTATCATCCTGATTAAACAGTACTGAAATAAAATTAACTTACAGAGTGCATCAAACATGATTTAGAGCTTGTTTATGGAAAAGTGTTTATTTCTGTATTTCAACATGATTTGGAGCTTGTATTTGAAAAGTGCTTATTTCTGTATTTCAACATGATTTGGAGCTTGTTTTTGAAAAGTGTTTTTTCTGTATTTCAACATGATTTAGAGCTTGTTTTTGGAAAAGTGTTTATTTCTGTATTTCAATGTTGCAACTTGCTGAAAACTGTCCACAGTGTTCCTATCATCCTGATTAAACAGTACTGAAATAAAATTAACTTACAGAGTGCATCAAACATGATTTAGAGCTTGTTTATGGAAAAGTGTTTATTTCTGTATTTCAACATGATTTGGAGCTTGTATTTGAAAAGTGCTTATTTCTGTATTTCAACATGATTTGGAGCTTGTTTTTGAAAAGTGTTTTTTCTGTATTTCAACATGATTTAGAGCTTGTTTTTGGAAAAGTGTTTATTTCTGTATTCCAATGTTGCAACTTGCTGAAAACCGTCCACAGTGTTACTATCATCCTGATTAAAAGGTACTGAAATAAAATTAACTTACAGAGTGCTTCAAACATGATTTAGAGCTTGTTTATGGAAAAGTGTTTATTTCTGTATTTCAACATGATTTGGAGCTTGTTTTTGAAAAGTGTTTTTTCTGTATTTCAACATGATTTAGAGCTTGTTTTTGGAAAAGTGTTTATTTCTGTATTTCAATGTTGCAACTTGCTGAAAACTGTCCACAGTGTTCCTATCATCCTGATTAAACAGTACTGAAATAAAATTAACTTACAGAGTGCATCAAACATGATTTAGAGCTTTTTCATGGAAAAGTGTTTATTTCTGTATTTCAACATGATTTGGAGCTTGTTTTTGAAAAGTGCTTATTTCTGTATTTTAACATGATTTGGAGCTTGTTTTTGAAAAGTGTTTATTTCTGTATTCCAATGTTGCAACTTGCTGAAAACCGTCCACAGTGTTACTATCATCCTGATTAAACAGTACTGAAATAAAATTAACTTAGAGAGTGCATCAAACATGATTTAGAGCTTGTTTATGGAAAAGTGTTTATTTCTGTATTTCAACATGATTTGGAGCTTGTTTTTGAAAAGTGCTTATTTCTGTATTTCAACATGATTTGGAGCTTGTTTTTGAAAAGTGTTTTTTCTGTATTTCAACATGATTTAGAGCTTGTTTTTCGAAAAGTGTTTATTTCTGTATTTCAATGTTGCAACTTGCTGAAAACTGTCCACAGTGTTACTATCATCCTGATTAAACAGTACTGAAATAAAATTAACTTACAGAGTGCATCAAACATGATTTAGAGCTTGTTTAAGGAAAAGTGTTTATTTCTGTATTTCAACATGATTTGGAGCTTGTTTTTGAAAAGTGCTTATTTCTGTATTTCAACATGATTTGGAGCTTGTTTTTGAAAAGTGTTTTTTCTGTATTTCAACATGATTTAGAGCTTGTTTTTGGAAAAGTGTTTATTTCTTTATTCCAATGTTGCAACTTGCTGAAAACTGTCCACAGTGTTACTATCATCCTGATTAAACAGTACTGAAATAAAATTAACTTACAGAGTGCATCAAACATGATTTAGAGCTTGTTTATGGAAAAGTGTTTATTTCTGTATTTCAACATGATTTGGAGCTTGTATTTGAAAAGTGCTTTTTTCTGTATTTCAACATGATTTGGAGCTTGTTTTTGAAAAGTGTTTTTTCTGTATTTCAACATGATTTAGAGCTTGTTTTTCGAAAAGTGTTTATTTCTGTATTTCAATGTTGCAACTTGCTGAAAACTGTCCACAGTGTTACTATCATCCTGATTAAACAGTACTGAAATAAAATTAACTTACAGAGTGCATCAAACATGATTTAGAGCTTGTTTATGGAAAAGTGTTTATTTCTGTATTTCAACACGATTTGGAGCTTGTATTTGAAAAGTGCTTATTTCTGTATTTCAACATGATTTGGAGCTTGTTTTTGAAAAGTGTTTATTTCTGTATTTCAATGTTGCAACTTGCTGAAAACTGTCCACAGTGTTCCTATCATCCTGATTAAACAGTACTGAAATAAAATTAACTTGCAGAGTATATCAAACATGATTTAGAGCTTGTTTATGGAAAAGTGTTTATTTCTGTATTTCAACATGATTTGGAGCTTGTTTTTGAAAAGTGTTTATTTCTGTATTCCAATGTTGCAACTTGCTGAAAACTGTCCACAGTGTTACTATCATCCTGATTAAACAGTACTGAAATAAAATTAACTTACAGAGTGCATCAAACATGATTTAGAGCTTGTTTATGGAAAAGTGTTTATTTCTGTATTTCAACATGATTTGGAGCTTGTATTTGAAAAGTGCTTATTTCTGTATTTCAACATGATTTGGAGCTTGTTTTTGAAAAGTGTTTTTTCTGTATTTCAACATGATTTAGAGCTTGTTTTTGGAAAAGTGTTTATTTCTGTATTCCAATGTTGCAACTTGCTGAAAACCGTCCACAGTGTTACTATCATCCTGATTAAAAGGTACTGAAATAAAATTAACTTACAGAGTGCTTCAAACATGATTTAGAGCTTGTTTATGGAAAAGTGTTTATTTCTGTATTTCAACATGATTTGGAGCTTGTTTTTGAAAAGTGTTTTTTCTGTATTTCAACATGATTTAGAGCTTGTTTTTGGAAAAGTGTTTATTTCTGTATTTCAATGTTGCAACTTGCTGAAAACTGTCCACAGTGTTCCTATCATCCTGATTAAACAGTACTGAAATAAAATTAACTTACAGAGTGCATCAAACATGATTTAGAGCTTTTTCATGGAAAAGTGTTTATTTCTGTATTTCAACATGATTTGGAGCTTGTTTTTGAAAAGTGCTTATTTCTGTATTTTAACATGATTTGGAGCTTGTTTTTGAAAAGTGTTTATTTCTGTATTCCAATGTTGCAACTTGCTGAAAACCGTCCACAGTGTTACTATCATCCTGATTAAACAGTACTGAAATAAAATTAACTTAGAGAGTGCATCAAACATGATTTAGAGCTTGTTTATGGAAAAGTGTTTATTTCTGTATTTCAACATGATTTGGAGCTTGTTTTTGAAAAGTGCTTATTTCTGTATTTCAACATGATTTGGAGCTTGTTTTTGAAAAGTGTTTTTTCTGTATTTCAACATGATTTAGAGCTTGTTTTTCGAAAAGTGTTTATTTCTGTATTTCAATGTTGCAACTTGCTGAAAACTGTCCACAGTGTTACTATCATCCTGATTAAACAGTACTGAAATAAAATTAACTTACAGAGTGCATCAAACATGATTTAGAGCTTGTTTATGAAAAAGTGTTTATTTCTGTATTTCAACACGATTTGGAGCTTGTATTTGAAAAGTGCTTATTTCTGTATTTCAACATGATTTGGAGCTTGTTTTTGAAAAGTGTTTATTTCTGTATTTCAATGTTGCAACTTGCTGAAAACTGTCCACAGTGTTCCTATCATCCTGATTAAACAGTACTGAAATAAAATTAACTTGCAGAGTATATCAAACATGATTTAGAGCTTGTTTATGGAAAAGTGTTTATTTCTGTATTTCAACATGATTTGGAGCTTGTTTTTGAAAAGTGTTTATTTCTGTATTCCAATGTTGCAACTTGCTGAAAACTGTCCACAGTGTTACTATCATCCTGATTAAACAGTACTGAAATAAAATTAACTTACAGAGTGCATCAAACATGATTTAGAGCTTGTTTATGGAAAAGTGTTTATTTCTGTATTTCAACATGATTTGGAGCTTGTATTTGAAAAGTGCTTATTTCTGTATTTCAACATGATTTGGAGCTTGTTTTTGAAAAGTGTTTTTTCTGTATTTCAACATGATTTAGAGCTTGTTTTTGGAAAAGTGTTTATTTCTGTATTTCAATGTTGCAACTTGCTGAAAACTGTCCACAGTGTTCCTATCATCCTGATTAAACAGTACTGAAATAAAATTAACTTACAGAGTGCATCAAACATGATTTAGAGCTTGTTTATGGAAAAGTGTTTATTTCTGTATTTCAACATGATTTGGAGCTTGTATTTGAAAAGTGCTTATTTCTGTATTTCAACATGATTTGGAGCTTGTTTTTGAAAAGTGTTTTTTCTGTATTTCAACATGATTTAGAGCTAGTTTTTGGAAAAGTGTTTATTTCTGTATTCCAATGTTGCAACTTGCTGAAAACCGTCCACAGTGTTACTATCATCCTGATTAAAAGGTACTGAAATAAAATTAACTTACAGAGTGCTTCAAACATGATTTAGAGCTTGTTTATGGAAAAGTGTTTATTTCTGTATTTCAACATGATTTGGAGCTTGTTTTTGAAAAGTGTTTTTTCTGTATTTCAACATGATTTAGAGCTTGTTTTTGGAAAAGTGTTTATTTCTGTATTTCAATGTTGCAACTTGCTGAAAACTGTCCACAGTGTTCCTATCATCCTGATTAAACAGTACTGAAATAAAATTAACTTACAGAGTGCATCAAACATGATTTAGAGCTTTTTCATGGAAAAGTGTTTATTTCTGTATTTCAACATGATTTGGAGCTTGTTTTTGAAAAGTGCTTATTTCTGTATTTTAACATGATTTGGAGCTTGTTTTTGAAAAGTGTTTATTTCTGTATTCCAATGTTGCAACTTGCTGAAAACCGTCCACAGTGTTACTATCATCCTGATTAAACAGTACTGAAATAAAATTAACTTAGAGAGTGCATCAAACATGATTTAGAGCTTGTTTATGGAAAAGTGTTTATTTCTGTATTTCAACATGATTTGGAGCTTGTATTTGAAAAGTGCTTATTTCTGTATTTCAACATGATTTGGAGCTTGTTTTTGAAAAGTGTTTTTTCTGTATTTCAACATGATTTAGAGCTTGTTTTTGGAAAAGTGTTTATTTCTGTATTTCAATGTTGCAACTTGCTGAAAACTGTCCACAGTGTTCCTATCATCCTGATTAAACAGTACTGAAATAAAATTAACTTACAGAGTGCATCAAACATGATTTAGAGCTTGTTTATGGAAAAGTGTTTATTTCTGTATTTCAACATGATTTGGAGCTTGTTTTTGAAAAGTGCTTATTTCTGTATTTCAACATGATTTGGAGCTTGTTTTTGAAAAGTGTTTTTTCTGTATTTCAACATGATTTAGAGCTTGTTTTTGGAAAAGTGTTTATTTCTGTATTCCAATGTTGCAACTTGCTGAAAACTGTCCACAGTGTTACTATCATCCTGATTAAACAGTACTGAAATAAAATTAACTTACAGAGTGCATCAAACATGATTTAGAGCTTGTTTATGGAAAAGTGTTTATTTCTGTATTTCAACATGATTTGGAGCTTGTATTTGAAAGTGCTTTTTTCTGTATTTCAACATGATTTGGAGCTTGTTTTTGAAAAGTGTTTTTTCTGTATTTCAACATGATTTAGAGCTTGTTTTTCGAAAAGTGTTTATTTCTGTATTTCAATGTTGCAACTTGCTGAAAACTGTCCACAGTGTTACTATCATCCTGATTAAACAGTACTGAAATAAAATTAACTTACAGAGTGCATCAAACATGATTTAGAGCTTGTTTATGGAAAAGTGTTTATTTCTGTATTTCAACATGATTTGGAGCTTGTATTTGAAAAGTGCTTATTTCTGTATTTCAACATGATTTGGAGCTTGTTTTTGAAAAGTGTTTTTTCTGTATTTCAACATGATTTAGAGCTTGTTTTTCGAAAAGTGTTTATTTCTGTATTTCAATGTTGCAACTTGCTGAAAACTGTCCACAGTGTTCCTATCATCCTGATTAAACAGTACTGAAATAAAATTAACTTGCAGAGTATATCAAACATGATTTAGAGCTTGTTTATGGAAAAGTGCTTATTTCTGTATTTCAACATGATTTGGAGCTTGTTTTTGAAAAGTGCTTATTTCTGTATTTTAACATGATTTGGAGCTTGTTTTTGAAAAGTGTTTATTTCTGTATTCCAATGTTGCAACTTGCTGAAAACTGTCCACAGTGTTACTATCATCCTGATTAAACAGTACTGAAATAAAATTAACTTACAGAGTGCATCAAACATGATTTAGAGCTTGTTTATGGAAAAGTGTTTATTTCTGTATTCAACATGATTTGGAGCTTGTATTTGAAAAGTGCTTATTTCTGTATTTCAACATGATTTGGAGCTTGTTTTTGAAAAGTGTTTTTTCTGTATTTCAACATGATTTAGAGCTTGTTTTTGGAAAAGTGTTTATTTCTGTATTTCAATGTTGCAACTTGCTGAAAACTGTCCACAGTGTTCCTATCATCCTGATTAAACAGTACTGAAATAAAATTTACTTACAGAGTGCATCAAACATGATTTAGAGCTTGTTTATGGAAAAGTGTTTATTTCTGTATTTCAACATGATTTGGAGCTTGTATTTGAAAAGTGCTTATTTCTGTATTTCAACATGATTTGGAGCTTGTTTTTGAAAAGTGTTTTTTCTGTATTTCAACATGATTTAGAGCTTGTTTTTGGAAAAGTGTTTATTTCTGTATTTCAATGTTGCAACTTGCTGAAAACTGTCCACAGTGTTCCTATCATCCTGATTAAACAGTACTGAAATAAAATTAACTTACAGAGTGCATCAAACATGATTTAGAGCTTGTTTATGGAAAAGTGTTTATTTCTGTATTTCAACATGATTTGGAGCTTGTTTTTGAAAAGTGCTTATTTCTGTATTTCAACATGATTTGGAGCTTGTTTTTGGAAAAGTGTTTATTTCTATATTTCAATGTTGCAACTTGCTGAAAACTGTCCACAGTGTTACTATCATCCTGATTAAACAGTACTGAAATAAAATTAACTTACAGAGTGCATCAAACATGATTTAGAGCTTGTTTATGGAAAAGTGTTTATTTCTGTATTTCAACATGATTTGGAGCTTGTTTTTGAAAAGTGCTTATTTCTGTATTTCAACATGATTTGGAGCTTGTTTTTGGAAAAGTGTTTATTTCTATATTTCAATGTTGCAACTTGCTGAAAACTGTCCACAGTGTTACTATCATCCTGATTAAACAGTACTGAAATAAAATTAACTTACAGAGTGCATCAAACATGATTTAGAGCTTGTTTATGGAAAAGTGTTTATTTCTGTATTTCAACATGATTTGGAGCTTGTATTTGAAAAGTGCTTATTTCTGTATTTCAACATGATTTGGAGCTTGTTTTTGAAAAGTGTTTTTTCTGTATTTCAACATGATTTAGAGCTTGTTTTTGGAAAAGTGTTTATTTCTGTATTTCAATGTTGCAACTTGCTGAAAACTGTCCACAGTGTTCCTATCATCCTGATTAAACAGTACTGAAATAAAATTTACTTACAGAGTGCATCAAACATGATTTAGAGCTTGTTTATGGAAAAGTGTTTATTTCTGTATTTCAACATGATTTGGAGCTTGTATTTGAAAAGTGCTTATTTCTGTATTTCAACATGATTTGGAGCTTGTTTTTGAAAAGTGTTTTTTCTGTATTTCAACATGATTTAGAGCTTGTTTTTGGAAAAGTGTTTATTTCTGTATTTCAATGTTGCAACTTGCTGAAAACTGTCCACAGTGTTCCTATCATCCTGATTAAACAGTACTGAAATAAAATTAACTTACAGAGTGCATCAAACATGATTTAGAGCTTGTTTATGGAAAAGTGTTTATTTCTGTATTTCAACATGATTTGGAGCTTGTTTTTGAAAAGTGCTTATTTCTGTATTTCAACATGATTTGGAGCTTGTTTTTGGAAAAGTGTTTATTTCTATATTTCAATGTTGCAACTTGCTGAAAACTGTCCACAGTGTTCCTATCATCCTGATTAAACAGTACTGAAATAAAATTCACTTACAGAGTGCATCAAACATGATTTAGAGCTTGTTTATGGAAAAGTGTTTATTTCTGTATTTCAACATGATTTGGAGCTTGTATTTGAAAAGTGCTTATTTCTGTATTTCAACATGATTTGGAGCTTGTTTTTGAAAAGTGTTTTTTCTGTATTTCAACATGATTTAGAGCTTGTTTTTGGAAAAGTGTTTATTTCTGTATTTCAATGTTGCAACTTGCTGAAAACTGTCCACAGTTTTCCTATCATCCTGATTAAACAGTACTGAAATAAAATTAACTTACAGAGTGCATCAAACATGATTTAGAGCTTGTTTATGGAAAAGTGTTTATTTCTGTATTTCAACATGATTTGGAGCTTGTTTTTGAAAAGTGCTTATTTCTGTATTTTAACATGATTTGGAGCTTGTTTTTGAAAAGTGTTTATTTCTGTATTTCAATGTTGCAACTTGCTGAAAACTGTCCACAGTGTTCCTATCATCCTGATTAAACAGTACTGAAATAAAATTAACTTACAGAGTGCATCAAACATGATTTAGAGCTTGTTTATGGAAAAGTGTTTATTTCTGTATTTCAACATGATTTGGAGCTTGTTTTTGAAAAGTGCTTATTTCTGTATTTCAACATGATTTGGAGCTTGTTTTTGAAAAGTGTTTTTTCTGTATTTCAACATGATTTAGAGCTTGTTTTTGGAAAAGTGTTTATTTCTGTATTCCAATGTTGCAACTTGCTGAAAACTGTCCACAGTGTTACTATCATCCTGATTAAACAGTACTGAAATAAAATTAACTTACAGAGTGCATCAAACATGATTTAGAGCTTGTTTATGGAAAAGTGTTTATTTCTGTATTTCAACATGATTTGGAGCTTGTATTTGAAAAGTGCTTTTTTCTGTATTTCAACATGATTTGGAGCTTGTTTTTGAAAAGTGTTTTTTCTGTATTTCAACATGATTTAGAGCTTGTTTTTCGAAAAGTGTTTATTTCTGTATTTCAATGTTGCAACTTGCTGAAAACTGTCCACAGTGTTCCTATCATCCTGATTAAACAGTACTGAAATAAAATTAACTTGCAGAGTATATCAAACATGATTTAGAGCTTGTTTATGGAAAAGTGTTTATTTCTGTATTTCAACATGATTTGGAGCTTGTTTTTGAAAAGTGCTTATTTCTGTATTTTAACATGATTTGGAGCTTGTTTTTGAAAAGTGTTTTTTCTGTATTCCAATGTTGCAACTTGCTGAAAACTGTCCACAGTGTTACTATCATCCTGATTAAACAGTACTGAAATAAAATTAACTTACAGAGTGCATCAAACATGATTTAGAGCTTGTTTATGGAAAAGTGTTTATTTCTGTATTTCAACATGATTTGGAGCTTGTATTTGAAAAGTGCTTATTTCTGTATTTCAACATGATTTGGAGCTTGTTTTTGAAAAGTGTTTTTTCTGTATTTCAACATGATTTAGAGCTTGTTTTTGGAAAAGTGTTTATTTCTGTATTTCAATGTTGCAACTTGCTGAAAACTGTCCACAGTGTTCCTATCATCCTGATTAAACAGTACTGAAATAAAATTAACTTACAGAGTGCATCAAACATGATTTAGAGCTTGTTTATGGAAAAGTGTTTATTTCTGTATTTCAACATGATTTGGAGCTTGTATTTGAAAAGTGCTTTTTTCTGTATTTCAACATGATTTGGAGCTTGTTTTTGAAAAGTGTTTTTTCTGTATTTCAACATGATTTAGAGCTTGTTTTTCGAAAAGTGTTTATTTCTGTATTTCAATGTTGCAACTTGCTGAAAACTGTCCACAGTGTTCCTATCATCCTGATTAAACAGTACTGAAATAAAATTAACTTACAGAGTATATCAAACATGATTTAGAGCTTGTTTATGGAAAAGTGCTTATTTCTGTATTTCAACATGATTTGGAGCTTGTTTTTGAAAAGTGTTTTTCCTGTATTTCAACATGATTTAGAGCTTGTTTTTGGAAAAGTGTTTATTTCTGTATTTCAATGTTGCAACTTGCTGAAAACTGTCCACAGTGTTCCTATCATCCTGATTAAACAGTACTGAAATAAAATTCACTTACAGAGTGCATCAAACATGATTTAGAGCTTGTTTATGGAAAAGTGTTTATTTCTGTATTTCAACATGATTTGGAGCTTGTATTTGAAAATTGCTTATTTCTGTATTTCAACATGATTTGGAGCTTGTTTTTGAAAAGTGTTTTTTCTGTATTTCAACATGATTTGGAGCTTGTTTTTGGAAAAGTGTTTATTTCTGTATTTCAATGTTGTAACTTGCTGAAAACCGTCCACAGTGTTACTATCATCCTGATTAAACAGTACTGAAATAAAATTAACTTACAGAGTGCATCAAACATGATTTAGAGCTTGTTTATGGAAAAGTGTTTATTTCTGTATTTCAACATGATTTGGAGCTTGTATTTGGAAAAGTGTTTATTTCTGTATTTCAATGTTGCAACTTGCTGAAAACTGTCCACAGTGTTACTATCATCCTGATTAAACAGTACTGAAATAAAATTAACTTACAGAGTGCATCAAACATGATTTAGAGCTTGTTTATGGAAAAGTGTTTATTTCTGTATTTCAACATGATTTGGAGCTTGTTTTTGAAAAGTGCTTTTTTCTGTATTTCAACATGATTTAGAGCTTGTTTTTCGAAAAGTGTTTATTTCTGTATTTCAATGTTGCAACTTGCTGAAAACTGTCCACAGTGTTCCTATCATCCTGATTAAACAGTACTGAAATAAAATTAACTTACAGAGTATATCAAACATGATTTAGAGCTTGTTTATGGAAAAGTGCTTATTTCTGTATTTCAACATGATTTGGAGCTTGTTTTTGAAAAGTGTTTTTTCTGTATTTCAACATGATTTAGAGCTTGTTTTTGGAAAAGTGTTTATTTCTGTATTTCAATGTTGCAACTTGCTGAAAACTGTCCACAGTGTTCCTATCATCCTGATTAAACAGTACTGAAATAAAATTCACTTACAGAGTGCATCAAACATGATTTAGAGCTTGTTTATGGAAAAGTGTTTATTTCTGTATTTCAACATGATTTGGAGCTTGTATTTGAAAATTGCTTATTTCTGTATTTCAACATGATTTGGAGCTTGTTTTTGGAAAAGTGTTTATTTCTGTATTCCAATGTTGCAACTTGCTGAAAACCGTCCACAGTGTTACTATCATCCTGATTAAACAGTACTGAAATAAAATTAACTTACAGAGTGCATCAAACATGATTTAGAGCTTGTTTTTGGAAAAGTGTTTATTTCTGTATTTCAAAATGATTTTGAGCTTGTATTTGAAAAGTGCTTATTTCTGTATTTCAACATGATTTGGAGCTTGTTTTTGAAAAGTGTTTTTTCTGTATTTCAACATGATTTAGAGCTTGTTTTTGAAAAGTGTTTATTTCTGTATTCCAATGTTGCAACTTGCTGAAAACCGTCCACAGTGTTACTATCATCCTGATTAAACAGTACTGAAATAAAATTAACTTACAGAGTGCATCAAACATGATTTAGAGCTTGTTTATGGAAAAGTGTTTATTTCTGTATTTCAACATGATTTGGAGCTTGTATTTGGAAAAGTGTTTATTTCTGTATTTCAATGTTGCAACTTGCTGAAAACTGTCCACAGTGTTACTATCATCCTGATTAAACAGTACTGAAATAAAATTAACTTACAGAGTGCATCAAACATGATTTAGAGCTTGTTTATGGAAAAGTGTTTATTTCTGTATTTCAACATGATTTGGAGCTTGTTTTTGAAAAGTGCTTATTTCTGTATTTCAACATGATTTGGAGCTTGTTTTTGAAAAGTGTTTTTTCTGTATTTCAACATGATTTAGAGCTTGTTTTTGAAAAGTGTTTATTTCTGTATTCCAATGTTGCAACTTGCTGAAAACCGTCCACAGTGTTACTATCATCCTGATTAAACAGTACTGAAATAAAATTAACTTACAGAGTGCATCAAACATGATTTAGAGCTTGTTTATGGAAAAGTGTTTATTTCTGTATTTCAACATGATTTGGAGCTTGTATTTGGAAAAGTGTTTATTTCTGTATTTCAATGTTGCAACTTGCTGAAAACTGTCCACAGTGTTACTATCATCCTGATTAAACAGTACTGAAATAAAATTAACTTACAGAGTGCATCAAACATGATTTAGAGCTTGTTTATGGAAAAGTGTTTATTTCTGTATTTCAACATGATTTGGAGCTTGTTTTTGAAAAGTGCTTATTTCTGTATTTCAACATGATTTGGAGCTTGTTTTTGAAAAGTGTTTTTTCTGTATTTCAACATGATTTAGAGCTTGTTTTTGGAAAAGTGTTTATTTCTGTATTTCAATGTTGCAACTTGCTGAAAACTGTCCACAGTGTTCCTATCATCCTGATTAAACAGTACTGAAATAAAATTAACTTACAGAGTATATCAAACATGATTTAGAGCTTGTTTATGGAAAAGTGCTTATTTCTGTATTTCAACATGATTTGGAGCTTGTTTTTGAAAAGTGTTTTTTCTGTATTTCAACATGATTTAGAGCTTGTTTTTGGAAAAGTGTTTATTTCTGTATTTCAATGTTGCAACTTGCTGAAAACTGTCCACAGTGTTCCTATCATCCTGATTAAACAGTACTGAAATAAAATTCACTTACAGAGTGCATCAAACATGATTTAGAGCTTGTTTATGGAAAAGTGTTTATTTCTGTATTTCAACATGATTTGGAGCTTGTATTTGAAAAGTGCTTTTTTCTGTATTTCAACATGATTTGGAGCTTGTTTTTGAAAAGTGTTTTTTCTGTATTTCAACATGATTTAGAGCTTGTTTTTCGAAAAGTTTTTATTTCTGTATTTCAATGTTGCAACTTGCTGAAAACTGTCCACAGTGTTCCTATCATCCTGATTAAACAGTACTGAAATAAAATTAACTTGCAGAGTATATCAAACATGATTTAGAGCTTGTTTATGGAAAAGTGTTTATTTCTGTATTTCAACATGATTTGGAGCTTGTTTTTGAAAAGTGCTTATTTCTGTATTTTAACATGATTTGGAGCTTGTTTTTGAAAAGTGTTTATTTCTGTATTCCAATGTTGCAACTTGCTGAAAACTGTCCACAGTGTTACTATCATCCTGATTAAACAGTACTGAAATAAAATTAACTTACAGAGTGCATCAAACATGATTTAGAGCTTGTTTATGGAAAAGTGTTTATTTCTGTATTTCAACATGATTTGGAGCTTGTATTTGAAAAGTGCTTATTTCTGTATTTCAACATGATTTGGAGCTTGTTTTTGAAAAGTGTTTTTTCTGTATTTCAACATGATTTAGAGCTTGTTTTTGGAAAAGTGTTTATTTCTGTATTTCAATATTGCAACTTGCTGAAAACTGTCCACAGTGTTCCTATCATCCTGATTAAACAGTACTGAAATAAAATTAACTTACAGAGTGCATCAAACATGATTTAGAGCTTGTTTATGGAAAAGTGTTTATTTCTGTTTTTTTAACATGATTTAGAGCTTGTTTTTGGAAAAGTGTTTATTTCTGTATTTCAATGTTGCAACTTGATGAAAACTGTCCACAGTGTTACTATCATCCTGATTAAACAGTACTGAAATAAAATTAACTTACAGAGTGCATCAAACATGATTTAGAGCTTGTTTATGGAAAAGTGTTTATTTCTGTATTTCAACATGATTTGGAGCTTGTATTTGAAAAGTGCTTTTTTCTGTATTTCAACATGATTTGGAGCTTGTTTTTGAAAAGTGTTTTTTCTGTATTTCAACATGATTTAGAGCTTGTTTTTCGAAAAGTGTTTATTTCTGTATTTCAATGTTGCAACTTGCTGAAAACTGTCCACAGTGTTCCTATCATCCTGATTAAACAGTACTGAAATAAAATTAACTTACAGAGTATATCAAACATGATTTAGAGCTTGTTTATGGAAAAGTGCTTATTTCTGTATTTCAACATGATTTGGAGCTTGTTTTTGAAAAGTGTTTTTTCTGTATTTCAACATGATTTAGAGCTTGTTTTTGGAAAAGTGTTTATTTCTGTATTTCAATGTTGCAACTTGCTGAAAACTGTCCACAGTGTTCCTATCATCCTGATTAAACAGTACTGAAATAAAATTAACTTACAGAGTGCATCAAACATGATTTAGAGCTTGTTTATGGAAAAGTGTTTATTTCTGTATTTCAACATGATTTGGAGATGCGTTTTTGAAAAGTGCTTATTTCTGTATTTTAACATGATTTGGAGCTTGTTTTTGAAAAGTGTTTATTTCTGTATTCCAATGTTGCAACTTGCTGAAAACCGTCCACAGTGTTACTATCATCCTGATTAAACAGTACTGAAATAAAATTAACTTACAGAGTGCATCAAACATGATTTAGAGCTTGTTCATGGAAAAGTGTTTATTTCTGTATTTCAACATGATTTGGAGCTTGTTTTTGAAAAGTGTTTATTTCTGTATTCAATGTTGCAACTTGCTGAAAACCGTCCACAGTGTTACTATCATCCTGATTAAACAGTACTGAAATAAAATTAACTTACAGAGTGCATCAAACATGATTTAGAGCTTGTTTTTGGAAAAGTGTTTATTTCTGTATTTCAAAATGATTTTGAGCTTGTATTTGAAAAGTGCCTATTTCTGTATTTCAACATGATTTGGAGCTTGTTTTTGAAAAGTGTTTTTTCTGTATTTCAACATGATTTAGAGCTTGTTTTTGAAAAGTGTTTATTTCTGTATTCCAATGTTGCAACTTGCTGAAAACCGTCCACAGTGTTACTATCATCCTGATTAAACAGTACTGAAATAAAATTAACTTACAGAGTGCATCAAACATGATTTAGAGCTTGTTTATGGAAAAGTGTTTATTTCTGTATTTCAACATGATTTGGAGCTTGTATTTGGAAAAGTGTTTATTTCTGTATTTCAATGTTGCAACTTGCTGAAAACTGTCCACAGTGTTCCTATCATCCTGATTAAACAGTACTGAAATAAAATTAACTTACAGAGTATATCAAACATGATTTAGAGCTTGTTTATGGAAAAGTGCTTATTTCTGTATTTCAACATGATTTGGAGCTTGTTTTTGAAAAGTGTTTTTTCTGTATTTCAACATGATTTAGAGCTTGTTTTTGGAAAAGTGTTTATTTCTGTATTTCAATGTTGCAACTTGCTGAAAACTGTCCACAGTGTTCCTATCATCCTGATTAAACAGTACTGAAATAAAATTAACTTACAGAGTGCATCAAACATGATTTAGAGCTTGTTTATGGAAAAGTGTTTATTTCTGTATTTCAACATGATTTGGAGATGCGTTTTTGAAAAGTGCTTATTTCTGTATTTTAACATGATTTGGAGCTTGTTTTTGAAAAGTGTTTATTTCTGTATTCCAATGTTGCAACTTGCTGAAAACCGTCCACAGTGTTACTATCATCCTGATTAAACAGTACTGAAATAAAATTAACTTACAGAGTGCATCAAACATGATTTAGAGCTTGTTCATGGAAAAGTGTTTATTTCTGTATTTCAACATGATTTGGAGCTTGTTTTTGAAAAGTGTTTATTTCTGTATTCCAATGTTGCAACTTGCTGAAAACCGTCCACAGTGTTACTATCATCCTGATTAAACAGTACTGAAATAAAATTAACTTACAGAGTGCATCAAACATGATTTAGAGCTTGTTTTTGGAAAAGTGTTTATTTCTGTATTTCAAAATGATTTTGAGCTTGTATTTGAAAAGTGCTTATTTCTGTATTTCAACATGATTTGGAGCTTGTTTATGGAAAAGTGTTTATTTCTGTATTTCAACATGATTTGGAGCTTGTATTTGGAAAAGTGTTTATTTCTGTATTTCAATGTTGCAACTTGCTGAAAACTGTCCACAGTGTTACTATCATCCTGATTAAACAGTACTGAAATAAAATTAACTTACAGAGTGCATCAAACATGATTTAGAGCTTGTTTATGGAAAAGTGTTTATTTCTGTATTTCAACATGATTTGGAGCTTGTATTTGAAAAGTGCTTTTTTCTGTATTTCAACATGATTTGGAGCTTGTTTTTGAAAAGTGTTTTTTCTGTATTTCAACATGATTTAGAGCTTGTTTTTCGAAAAGTGTTTATTTCTGTATTTCAATGTTGCAACTTGCTGAAAACTGTCCACAGTGTTCCTATCATCCTGATTAAACAGTACTGAAATAAAATTAACTTACAGAGTATATCAAACATGATTTGGAGCTTGTTTATGGAAAAGTGCTTATTTCTGTATTTCAACATGATTTGGAGCTTGTTTTTGAAAAGTGTTTTTTCTGTATTTCAACATGATTTGGAGCTTGTATTTGGAAAAGTGTTTATTTCTGTATTTCAATGTTGCAACTTGCTGAAAACTGTCCACAGTGTTACTATCATCCTGATTAAACAGTACTGAAATAAAATTAACTTACAGAGTGCATCAAACATGATTTAGAGCTTGTTTATGGAAAAGTGTTTATTTCTGTATTTCAACATGATTTGGAGCTTGTATTTGAAAAGTGCTTTTTTCTGTATTTCAACATGATTTGGAGCTTGTTTTTGAAAAGTGTTTTTTCTGTATTTCAACATGATTTAGAGCTTGTTTTTCGAAAAGTGTTTATTTCTGTATTTCAATGTTGCAACTTGCTGAAAACTGTCCACAGTGTTCCTATCATCCTGATTAAACAGTACTGAAATAAAATTAACTTACAGAGTATATCAAACATGATTTAGAGCTTGTTTATGGAAAAGTGCTTATTTCTGTATTTCAACATGATTTGGAGCTTGTTTTTGAAAAGTGTTTTTTCTGTATTTCAACATGATTTAGAGCTTGTTTTTGGAAAAGTGTTTATTTCTGTATTTCAATGTTGCAACTTGCTGAAAACTGTCCACAGTGTTCCTATCATCCTGATTAAACAGTACTGAAATAAAATTCACTTACAGAGTGCATCAAACATGATTTAGAGCTTGTTTATGGAAAAGTGTTTATTTCTGTATTTCAACATGATTTGGAGCTTGTATTTGAAAATTGCTTATTTCTGTATTTCAACATGATTTGGAGCTTGTTTTTGAAAAGTGTTTTTTCTGTATTTCAACATGATTTAGAGCTTGTTTTTGGAAAAGTGTTTATTTCTGTATTTCAATGTTGCAACTTGCTGAAAACTGTCCACAGTGTTCCTATCATCCTGATTAAACAGTACTGAAATAAAATTAACTTACAGAGTGCATCAAACATGATTTAGAGCTTGTTTATGGAAAAGTGTTTATTTCTGTATTTCAACATGATTTGGAGATGTGTTTTTGAAAAGTGCTTATTTCTGTATTTTAACATGATTTGGAGCTTGTGTTTGAAAAGTGTTTATTTCTGTATTCCAATGTTGCAACTTGCTGAAAACCGTCCACAGTGTTACTATCATCCTGATTAAACAGTACTGAAATAAAATTAACTTACAGAGTGCATCAAACATGATTTAGAGCTTGTTCATGGAAAAGTGTTTATTTCTGTATTTCAACATGATTTGGAGCTTGTTTTTGAAAAGTGTTTATTTCTGTATTCCAATGTTGCAACTTGCTGAAAACTGTCCACAGTGTTACTATCATCCTGATTAAACAGTACTGAAATAAAATTAACTTACAGAGTGCATCAAACATGATTTAGAGCTTGTTTATGGAAAAGTGTTTATTTCTGTATTTCAACATGATTTGGAGCTTGTATTTGAAAAGTGCTTTTTTCTGTATTTCAACATGATTTGGAGCTTGTTTTTGAAAAGTGTTTTTTCTGTATTTCAACATGATTTAGAGCTTGTTTTTCGAAAAGTGTTTATTTCTGTATTTCAATGTTGCAACTTGCTGAAAACTGTCCACAGTGTTCCTATCATCCTGATTAAACAGTACTGAAATAAAATTAACTTACAGAGTATATCAAACATGATTTGGAGCTTGTTTATGGAAAAGTGCTTATTTCTGTATTTCAACATGATTTGGAGCTTGTTTTTGAAAAGTGTTTTTTCTGTATTTCAACATGATTTGGAGCTTGTATTTGGAAAAGTGTTTATTTCTGTATTTCAATGTTGCAACTTGCTGAAAACTGTCCACAGTGTTACTATCATCCTGATTAAACAGTACTGAAATAAAATTAACTTACAGAGTGCATCAAACATGATTTAGAGCTTGTTTATGGAAAAGTGTTTATTTCTGTATTTCAACATGATTTGGAGCTTGTATTTGAAAAGTGCTTTTTTCTGTATTTCAACATGATTTGGAGCTTGTTTTTGAAAAGTGTTTTTTCTGTATTTCAACATGATTTAGAGCTTGTTTTTCGAAAAGTGTTTATTTCTGTATTTCAATGTTGCAACTTGCTGAAAACTGTCCACAGTGTTCCTATCATCCTGATTAAACAGTACTGAAATAAAATTAACTTACAGAGTATATCAAACATGATTTAGAGCTTGTTTATGGAAAAGTGCTTATTTCTGTATTTCAACATGATTTGGAGCTTGTTTTTGAAAAGTGTTTTTTCTGTATTTCAACATGATTTAGAGCTTGTTTTTGGAAAAGTGTTTATTTCTGTATTTCAATGTTGCAACTTGCTGAAAACTGTCCACAGTGTTCCTATCATCCTGATTAAACAGTACTGAAATAAAATTCACTTACAGAGTGCATCAAACATGATTTAGAGCTTGTTTATGGAAAAGTGTTTATTTCTGTATTTCAACATGATTTGGAGCTTGTATTTGAAAATTGCTTATTTCTGTATTTCAACATGATTTGGAGCTTGTTTTTGAAAAGTGTTTTTTCTGTATTTCAACATGATTTAGAGCTTGTTTTTGGAAAAGTGTTTATTTCTGTATTTCAATGTTGCAACTTGCTGAAAACTGTCCACAGTGTTCCTATCATCCTGATTAAACAGTACTGAAATAAAATTAACTTACAGAGTGCATCAAACATGATTTAGAGCTTGTTTATGGAAAAGTGTTTATTTCTGTATTTCAACATGATTTGGAGATGTGTTTTTGAAAAGTGCTTATTTCTGTATTTTAACATGATTTGGAGCTTGTGTTTGAAAAGTGTTTATTTCTGTATTCCAATGTTGCAACTTGCTGAAAACCGTCCACAGTGTTACTATCATCCTGATTAAACAGTACTGAAATAAAATTAACTTACAGAGTGCATCAAACATGATTTAGAGCTTGTTTATGGAAAAGTGTTTATTTCTGTATTTCAACATGATTTGGAGCTTGTATTTGAAAAGTGCTTAGTTCTGTATTTCAACATGATTTGGAGCTTGTTTTTGAAAAGTGTTTTTTCTGTATTTCAACATGATTTAGAGCTTGTTTTTGGAAAAGTGTTTATTTCTGTATTCCAATGTTGCAACTTGCTGAAAACCGTCCACAGTGTTACTATCATCCTGATTAAACAGTACTGAAATAAAATTAACTTACAGAGTGCATCAAACATGATTTAGAGCTTGTTTATGGAAAGTGTTTATTTCTGTATTTCAACATGATTTGGAGCTTGTTTTTGAAAAGTGTTTTTTCTGTATTTCAACATGATTTAGAGCTTGTTTTTGGAAAAGTGTTTATTTCTGTATTTCAATGTTGCAACTTGCTGAAAACTGTCCACAGTGTTCCTATCATCCTGATTAAACAGTACTGAAATAAAATTCACTTACAGAGTGCATCAAACATGATGTAGAGCTTTTTCATGGAAAAGTGTTTATTTCTGTATTTCAACATGATTTGGAGCTTGTTTTTGAAAAGTGCTTATTTCTGTATTTTAACATGATTTGGAGCTTGTTTTTGAAAAGTGTTTATTTCTGTATTCCAATGTTGCAACTTGCTGAAAACCGTCCACAGTGTTACTATCATCCTGATTAAACAGTACTGAAATAAAATTAACTTAGAGAGTGCATCAAACATGATTTAGAGCTTGTTTATGGAAAAGTGTTTATTTCTGTATTTCAACATGATTTGGAGCTTGTTTTTGAAAAGTGCTTATTTCTGTATTTCAACATGATTTGGAGCTTGTTTTTGAAAAGTGTTTTTTCTGTATTTCAACATGATTTAGAGCTTGTTTTTGGAAAAGTGTTTATTTCTGTATTTCAATGTTGCAACTTGCTGAAAACTGTCCACAGTGTTCCTATCATCCTGATTAAACAGTACTGAAATAAAATTTACTTACAGAGTGCATCAAACATGATTTAGAGCTTGTTTATGGAAAAGTGTTTATTTCTGTATTTCAACATGATTTGGAGATGTGTTTTTGAAAAGTGCTTATTTCTGTATTTTAACATGATTTGGAGCTTGTTTTTGAAAAGTGTTTATTTCTGTATTCCAATGTTGCAACTTGCTGAAAACCGTCCACAGTGTTACTATCATCCTGATTAAACAGTACTGAAATAAAATTAACTTACAGAGTGCATCAAACATGATTTAGAGCTTGTTCATGGAAAAGTGTTTATTTCTGTATTTCAACATGATTTGGAGCTTGTTTTTGAAAAGTGTTTATTTCTGTATTCCAATGTTGCAACTTGCTGAAAACCGTCCACAGTGTTACTATCATCCTGATTAAACAGTACTGAAATAAAATTAACTTACAGAGTGCATCAAACATGATTTAGAGCTTGTTTTTGGAAAAGTGTTTATTTCTGTATTTCAAAATGATTTTGAGCTTGTATTTGAAAAGTGCTTATTTCTGTATTTCAACATGATTTGGAGCTTGTTTTTGAAAAGTGTTTTTTCTGTATTTCAACATGATTTAGAGCTTGTTTTTGAAAAGTGTTTATTTCTGTATTCCAATGTTGCAACTTGCTGAAAACCGTCCACAGTGTTACTATCATCCTGATTAACCTGTTGGGGATGGGGGCGCTGTTTAGACTATTTATGCTAATGTGGCTAATTTTTGAAACGGCTTCCCACAAAATCCTTGATCGTACAATATGCATATTATTATTATTATTGGATAGAAAACAGTCTATAGTTTCTATAGGAGTTGAAATTTTGTCTCTAAGTGGAACAGAGCCCATTCTACAGCAATTTCCCTGACATGGAGTCAGATTTGAGAAATGTTGGCCACTTTTCTGAAGTCAGTTAAAAGGGCACTGTCGTTGCTATGACTATACGGACACTTCTTACGTCTTCCCCTGGATGCCTTTACGTGATGACGATTCCAACGGGGTCGATTGCTCGTTCACAGGCCCTACAAATGAAAAAAACCTTTAGCTAGCAAGTCTTTTCTTGCTGCGTAACGCGCGTGGAAGACACCGACCCTCTACTGTTCCAAGCGTTAGTTTAGCCTGTTATATTTCTCCGGTCATCTTTTCACTCGATATAGGAGTTACAAACATCATAAAGTAGTTAATTTAAAGCGTTTTATAGCAATTTATATCCGTTTAGTGCGATTTTGGGACATTTATTTTTGCAACGATGTGAAAAGTTGGGCACGCTTTTCAGTTCATCCCGAACGCAGTTGACATTTCCACATGGCAAGAGGACAGCTTTCCACCAAAAGACGATTTCTCCCAAGAAAGGATCCTTTGCCCAAGATACTGATGGAAGAACAGCTCAAGGTAGGACATTTTTATTATGATAAATCGTGTTTCTGTCGAAACATTTTAGTGGCTTAGGACGCCATGTTTTTTGACGTAGCTTCGCTTGGCGCAAACTGTATTGAAAAGTAAGGATAAATTAAAAAATGTAATAACGCAATTGTATTAAGAATTAAATTGTCTATCAATCCCTGTCCACCCTATATTTTTTAGTCACGTTTATGAGTATTTATGTATAAGAGTAGATCACTGTCTAAGTGGCGCAAGGACAAATTCTGACCAGCTGAGTTACATTTCACATTGTCTAACCATGATTTTGGTGGCTAAATATAAACATTTTCGATCAAACTGTATATGCATGTTGTAATGTGATGTTACAGGAGTGTCATCGGAAGAATTCTGAGAAGGTTAGTGAAAAAATTAATATCTTTTGGCGATGTTGACTTTTATCGCTCACTTTGGCTAGAATCAATGCTGGGCTGCTAATTGCTATGTGCTAAGCTAATATAACGATTTATTGTGTTTTCGCTGTAAGACACTTAGAAAATCTGAAATATTGTCTGTATTCACAGGATCTGTGTCTTTCGATTCGTGTATGCTGTGTATTTTTACGAAATGTTTGATGATTAGTAGTTAGGTAAACACGTTGCTCATTGTAATTATTCTAGTCCATTTGTGATGGTGGGTGCAATTGTAAACTATGCCATCTACCTGAAATATGCACTTTTTTCTAACAAAACCTATCCCATACCATAAATATGTTATCAGACTGTCATCTAATGAGTTTTTTTGTTGGTTAGGGGCTATAAATATCTTAGTTTAGCCGAATTGGTGATGGCTACTGGTGTTGGTGGACAAATAAAAGATGGTGGATTATGCTAATGTGTTTTTAGGTAATAGATGTACATCTTTACATATTGTGTCTTCCCTGTAAAACATTTTAAAAATCGGAAATGTTGACTGGATTCACAAGATCTGTGTCTTTCATTAGCTGTATTGGGCTTTAATGTGTGAAAGTTAAATATTTTAAAAATATATTTTTTTTGAATTTCGCGGCACTGGTTTTTCAGTGGGGGGGGGGGGGGGGGTGCCGCTAGCGCCACGCTGATCCTAGACAGGTTAAACAGTACTGAAATAAAATTAACTTACAGAGTGCATCAAACATGATTTAGAGCTTGTTTATGGAAAAGTGTTTATTTCTGTATTTCAACATGATTTGGAGCTTGTATTTGGAAAAGTGTTTATTTCTGTATTTCAATGTTGCAACTTGCTGAAAACTGTCCACAGTGTTACTATCATCCTGATTAAACAGTACTGAAATAAAATTAACTTACAGAGTGCATCAAACATGATTTAGAGCTTGTTTATGGAAAAGTGTTTATTTCTGTATTTCAACATGATTTGGAGCTTGTATTTGAAAAGTGCTTTTTTCTGTATTTCAACATGATTTGGAGCTTGTTTTTGAAAAGTGTTTTTTCTGTATTTCAACATGATTTAGAGCTTGTTTTTCGAAAAGTGTTTATTTCTGTATTTCAATGTTGCAACTTGCTGAAAACTGTCCACAGTGTTCCTATCATCCTGATTAAACAGTACTGAAATAAAATTAACTTACAGAGTATATCAAACATGATTTAGAGCTTGTTTATGGAAAAGTGCTTATTTCTGTATTTCAACATGATTTGGAGCTTGTTTTTGAAAAGTGTTTTTTCTGTATTTCAACATGATTTAGAGCTTGTTTTTGGAAAAGTGTTTATTTCTGTATTTCAATGTTGCAACTTGCTGAAAACTGTCCACAGTGTTCCTATCATCCTGATTAAACAGTACTGAAATAAAATTCACTTACAGAGTGCATCAAACATGATTTAGAGCTTGTTTATGGAAAAGTGTTTATTTCTGTATTTCAACATGATTTGGAGCTTGTATTTGAAAATTGCTTATTTCTGTATTTCAACATGATTTGGAGCTTGTTTTTGAAAAGTGTTTTTTCTGTATTTCAACATGATTTAGAGCTTGTTTTTGGAAAAGTGTTTATTTCTGTATTTCAATGTTGCAACTTGCTGAAAACTGTCCACAGTGTTCCTATCATCCTGATTAAACAGTACTGAAATAAAATTCACTTACAGAGTGCATCAAACATGATGTAGAGCTTTTTCATGGAAAAGTGTTTATTTCTGTATTTCAACATGATTTGGAGCTTGTTTTTGAAAAGTGCTTATTTCTGTATTTTAACATGATTTGGAGCTTGTTTTTGAAAAGTGTTTATTTCTGTATTCCAATGTTGCAACTTGCTGAAAACCGTCCACAGTGTTACTATCATCCTGATTAAACAGTACTGAAATAAAATTAACTTAGAGAGTGCATCAAACATGATTTAGAGCTTGTTTATGGAAAAGTGTTTATTTCTGTATTTCAACATGATTTGGAGCTTGTTTTTGAAAAGTGCTTATTTCTGTATTTCAACATGATTTGGAGCTTGTTTTTGAAAAGTGTTTTTTCTGTATTTCAACATGATTTAGAGCTTGTTTTTGGAAAAGTGTTTATTTCTGTATTTCAATGTTGCAACTTGCTGAAAACTGTCCACAGTGTTCCTATCATCCTGATTAAACAGTACTGAAATAAAATTTACTTACAGAGTGCATCAAACATGATTTAGAGCTTGTTTATGGAAAAGTGTTTATTTCTGTATTTCAACATGATTTGGAGCTTGTATTTGAAAAGTGTTTTTTCTGTATTTCAACATGATTTAGAGCTTGTTTTTGGAAAAGTGTTTATTTCTGTTTTTCAATGTTGCAACTTGCTGAAAACTGTCCACAGTGTTCCTATCATCCTGATTAAACAGTACTGAAATAAAATTCACTTACAGAGTGCATCAAACATGATTTAGAGCTTGTTTATGGAAAAGTGTTTATTTCTGTATTTCAACATGATTTGGAGCTTGTATTTGAAAAGTGCTTATTTCTGTATTTCAACATGATTTGGAGCTTGTTTTTGAAAAGTGTTTTTTCTGTATTTCAACATGATTTAGAGCTTGTTTTTGAAAAGTGTTTATTTCTGTATTCCAATGTTGCAACTTGCTGAAAACCGTCCACAGTGTTACTATCATCCTGATTAACCTGTTGGGGATGGGGGCGCTGTTTAGACTATTTATGCTAATGTGGCTAATTTTTGAAACGGCTTCCCACAAAATCCTTGATCGTACAATATGCATATTATTATTATTATTGGATAGAAAACAGTCTATAGTTTCTATAGGAGTTGAAATTTTGTCTCTAAGTGGAACAGAGCCCATTCTACAGCAATTTCCCTGACATGGAGTCAGATTTGAGAAATGTTGGCCACTTTTCTGAAGTCAGTTAAAAGGGCACTGTCGTTGCTATGACTATACGGACACTTCTTACGTCTTCCCCTGGATGCCTTTACGTGATGACGATTCCAACGGGGTCGATTGCTCGTTCACAGGCCCTACAAATGAAAAAAACCTTTAGCTAGCAAGTCTTTTCTTGCTGCGTAACGCGCGTGGAAGACACCGACCCTCTCCTGTTCCAAGCGTTAGTTTAGCCTGTTATATTTCTCCGGTCATCTTTTCACTCGTTATAGGAGTTACAAACATCATAAAGTAGTTAATTTAAAGCGTTTTATAGCAATTTATATCCGTTTAGTGCGATTTTGGGACATTTATTTTTGCAACGATGTGAAAAGTTGGGCACGCTTTTCAGTTCATCCCGAACGCAGTTGACATTTCCACATGGCAAGAGGACAGCTTTCCACCAAAAGACGATTTCTCCCAAGAAAGGATCCTTTGCCCAAGATACTGATGAAAGAACAGCTCAAGGTAGGACATTTTTATTATGATAAATCGTGTTTCTGTCGAAACATTTTAGTGGCTTAGGACGCCATGTTTTTTGACGTAGCTTCGCTTGGCGCAAACTGTATTGAAAAGTAAGGATAAATTAAAAAATGTAATAACGCAATTGTATTAAGAATTAAATTGTCTATCAATCCCTGTCCACCCTATATTTTTTAGTCACGTTTATGAGTATTTATGTATAAGAGTAGATCACTGTCTAAGTGGCGCAAGGACAAATTCTGACCAGCTGAGTTACATTTCACATTGTCTAACCATGATTTTGGTGGCTAAATATAAACATTTTCGATCAAACTGTATATGCATGTTGTAATGTGATGTTACAGGAGTGTCATCGGAAGAATTCTGAGAAGGTTAGTGAAAAAATTAATATCTTTTGGCGATGTTGACTTTTATCGCTCACTTTGGCTAGAATCAATGCTGGGCTGCTAATTGCTATGTGCTAAGCTAATATAACGATTTATTGTGTTTTCGCTGTAAGACACTTAGAAAATCTGAAATATTGTCTGTATTCACAGGATCTGTGTCTTTCGATTCGTGTATGCTGTGTATTTTTACGAAATGTTTGATGATTAGTAGTTAGGTAAACACGTTGCTCATTGTAATTATTCTAGTCCATTTGTGATGGTGGGTGCAATTGTAAACTATGCCATCTACCTGAAATATGCACTTTTTTCTAACAAAACCTATCCCATACCATAAATATGTTATCAGACTGTCATCTAATGAGTTTTTTTGTTGGTTAGGGGCTATAAATATCTTAGTTTAGCCGAATTGGTGATGGCTACTGGTGTTGGTGGACAAATAAAAGATGGTGGATTATGCTAATGTGTTTTTAGGTAATAGATGTACATCTTTACATATTGTGTCTTCCCTGTAAAACATTTTAAAAATCGGAAATGTTGACTGGATTCACAAGATCTGTGTCTTTCATTAGCTGTATTGGACTTTAATGTGTGAAAGTTAAATATTTTAAAAATATATTTTTTTTGAATTTCGCGGCACTGGTTTTTCAGTGGGGGGGGGGGGGGGGGGTGCCGCTAGCGCCACGCTGATCCTAGACAGGTTAAACAGTACTGAAATAAAATTAACTTACAGAGTGCATCAAACATGATTTAGAGCTTGTTTATGGAAAAGTGTTTATTTCTGTATTTCAACATGATTTGGAGCTTGTATTTGGAAAAGTGTTTATTTCTGTATTTCAATGTTGCAACTTGCTGAAAACTGTCCACAGTGTTACTATCATCCTGATTAAACAGTACTGAAATAAAATTAACTTACAGAGTGCATCAAACATGATTTAGAGCTTGTTTATGGAAAAGTGTTTATTTCTGTATTTCAACATGATTTGGAGCTTGTATTTGAAAAGTGCTTTTTTCTGTATTTCAACATGATTTGGAGCTTGTTTTTGAAAAGTGTTTTTTCTGTATTTCAACATGATTTAGAGCTTGTTTTTCGAAAAGTGTTTATTTCTGTATTTCAATGTTGCAACTTGCTGAAAACTGTCCACAGTGTTCCTATCATCCTGATTAAACAGTACTGAAATAAAATTAACTTACAGAGTATATCAAACATGATTTAGAGCTTGTTTATGGAAAAGTGCTTATTTCTGTATTTCAACATGATTTGGAGCTTGTTTTTGAAAAGTGTTTTTTCTGTATTTCAACATGATTTAGAGCTTGTTTTTGGAAAAGTGTTTATTTCTGTATTTCAATGTTGCAACTTGCTGAAAACTGTCCACAGTGTTCCTATCATCCTGATTAAACAGTACTGAAATAAAATTCACTTACAGAGTGCATCAAACATGATTTAGAGCTTGTTTATGGAAAAGTGTTTATTTCTGTATTTCAACATGATTTGGAGCTTGTATTTGAAAATTGCTTATTTCTGTATTTCAACATGATTTGGAGCTTGTTTTTGAAAAGTGTTTTTTCTGTATTTCAACATGATTTAGAGCTTGTTTTTGGAAAAGTGTTTATTTCTGTATTTCAATGTTGCAACTTGCTGAAAACTGTCCACAGTGTTCCTATCATCCTGATTAAACAGTACTGAAATAAAATTAACTTACAGAGTGCATCAAACATGATTTAGAGCTTGTTTATGGAAAAGTGTTTATTTCTGTATTTCAACATGATTTGGAGATGTGTTTTTGAAAAGTGCTTATTTCTGTATTTTAACATGATTTGGAGCTTGTTTTTGAAAAGTGTTTATTTCTGTATTCCAATGTTGCAACTTGCTGAAAACCGTCCACAGTGTTACTATCATCCTGATTAAACAGTACTGAAATAAAAGTAACTTACAGAGTGCATCAAACATGATTTAGAGCTTGTTCATGGAAAAGTGTTTATTTCTGTATTTCAACATGATTTGGAGCTTGTTTTTGAAAAGTGTTTATTTCTGTATTCCAATGTTGCAACTTGCTGAAAACCGTCCACAGTGTTACTATCATCCTGATTAAACAGTACTGAAATAAAATTAACTTACAGAGTGCATCAAACATGATTTAGAGCTTGTTTATGGAAAAGTGTTTATTTCTGTATTTCAACATGATTTGGAGCTTGTATTTGAAAAGTGCTTAGTTCTGTATTTCAACATGATTTGGAGCTTGTTTTTGAAAAGTGTTTTTTCTGTATTTCAACATGATTTAGAGCTTGTTTTTGGAAAAGTGTTTATTTCTGTATTCCAATGTTGCAACTTGCTGAAAGCCGTCCACAGTGTTACTATCATCCTGATTAAACAGTACTGAAATAAAATTAACTTACAGAGTGCATCAAACATGATTTAGAGCTTGTTTATGGAAAAGTGTTTATTTCTGTATTTCAACATGATTTGGAGCTTGTTTTTGAAAAGTGTTTTTTCTGTATTTCAACATGATTTAGAGCTTGTTTTTGGAAAAGTGTTTATTTCTGTATTTCAATGTTGCAACTTGCTGAAAACTGTCCACAGTGTTCCTATCATCCTGATTAAACAGTACTGAAATAAAATTTACTTACAGAGTGCATCAAACATGATTTAGAGCTTGTTTATGGAAAAGTGTTTATTTCTGTATTTCAACATGATTTGGAGCTTGTATTTGAAAAGTGTTTTTTCTGTATTTCAACATGATTTAGAGCTTGTTTTTGGAAAAGTGTTTATTTCTGTATTTCAATGTTGCAACTTGCTGAAAACTGTCCACAGTGTTCCTATCATCCTGATTAAACAGTGCTGAAATAAAATTCACTTACAGAGTGCATCAAACATGATTTAGAGCTTGTTTATGGAAAAGTGTTTATTTCTGTATTTCAACATGATTTGGAGCTTGTATTTGAAAAGTGCTTATTTCTGTATTTCAACATGATTTGGAGCTTGTTTTTGAAAAGTGTTTTTTCTGTATTTCAACATGATTTAGAGCTTGTTTTTGGAAAAGTGTTTATTTCTGTATTTCAATGTTGCAACTTGCTGAAAACTGTCCACAGTGTTCCTATCATCCCGATTAAACAGTACTGAAATAAAATTAACTTACAGAGTGCATCAAACATGATTTAGAGCTTGTTTATGGAAAAGTGTTTATTTCTGTATTTCAACATGATTTGGAGCTTGTTTTTGAAAAGTGTTTATTTCTGTATTCCAATGTTGCAACTTGCTGAAAACCGTCCACAGTGTTACTATCATCCTGATTAAACAGTACTGAAATAAAATTAACTTAGAGAGTGCATCAAACATGATTTAGAGCTTGTTTATGGAAAAGTGTTTATTTCTGTATTTCAACATGATTTGGAGCTTGTTTTTGAAAAGTGCTTATTTCAGTATTTCAACATGATTTGGAGCTTGTTTTTGAAAAGTGTTTTTTCTGTATTTCAACATGATTTAGAGCTTGTTTTTGGAAAAGTGTTTATTTCTGTATTTCAATGTTGCAACTTGCTGAAAACTGTCCACAGTGTTCCTATCATCCTGATTAAACAGTACTGAAATAAAATTCACTTACAGAGTGCATCAAACATGATTTAGAGCTTGTTTATGGAAAAGTGTTTATTTCTGTATTTCAACATGATTTGGAGCTTGTATTTGAAAAGTGCTTATTTCTGTATTTCAACATGATTTGGAGCTTGTTTTTGAAAAGTGTTTTTTCTGTATTTCAACATGATTTAGAGCTTGTTTTTGGAAAAGTGTTTATTTCTGTATTTCAATGTTGCAACTTGCTGAAAACTGTCCACAGTGTTCCTATCATCCTGATTAAACAGTACTGAAATAAAATTAACTTACAGAGTGCATCAAACATGATTTAGAGCTTGTTTATGGAAAAGTGTTTATTTCTGTATTTCAACATGATTTGGAGCTTGTTTTTGAAAAGTGCTTATTTCTGTATTTCAACATGATTTGGAGCTTGTTTTTGAAAAGTGTTTTTTCTGTATTTCAACATGATTTAGAGCTTGTTTTTGGAAAAGTGTTTATTTCTGTATTCCAATGTTGCAACTTGCTGAAAACTGTCCACAGTGTTCCTATCATCCTGATTAAACAGTACTGAAATAAAATTAACTTACAGAGTGCATCAAACATGATTTAGAGCTTGTTTATGGAAAAGTGTTTATTTCTGTATTTCAACATGATTTGGAGCTTGTTTTTGAAAAGTGCTTATTTCTGTATTTTAACATGATTTGGAGCTTGTTTTTGAAAAGTGTTTATTTCTGTATTCCAATGTTGCAACTTGCTGAAAACCGTCCACAGTGTTACTATCATCCTGATTAAACAGTACTGAAATAAAATTAACTTAGAGAGTGCATCAAACATGATTTAGAGCTTGTTTATGGAAAAGTGTTTTTTCTGTATTTCAACATGATTTAGAGCTTGTTTTTGGAAAAGTGTTTATTTCTGTATTTCAATGTTGCAACTTGCTGAAAACTGTCCACAGTGTTCCTATCATCCTGATTAAACAGTACTGAAATAAAATTAACTTACAGAGTGCATCAAACATGATTTAGAGCTTGTTTATGGAAAAGTGTTTATTTCTGTATTTCAACATGATTTGGAGCTTGTTTTTGAAAAGTGCTTATTTCTGTATTTCAACATGATTTGGAGCTTGTTTTTGAAAAGTGTTTTTTCTGTATTTCAACATGATTTAGAGCTTGTTTTTGGAAAAGTGTTTATTTCTGTATTCCAATGTTGCAACTTGCTGAAAACTGTCCACAGTGTTCCTATTATCCTGATTAAACAGTACTGAAATAAAATTAACTTACAGAGTGCATCAAACATGATTTAGAGCTTGTTTATGGAAAAGTGTTTATTTCTGTATTTCAACATGATTTGGAGCTTGTTTTTGAAAAGTGCTTATTTCTGTATTTTAACATGATTTGGAGCTTGTTTTTGAAAAGTGTTTATTTCTGTATTCCAATGTTGCAACTTGCTGAAAACCGTCCACAGTGTTACTATCATCCTGATTAAACAGTACTGAAATAAAATTAACTTAGAGAGTGCATCAAACATGATTTAGAGCTTGTTTATGGAAAAGTGTTTTTTCTGTATTTCAACATGATTTAGAGCTTGTTTTTGGAAAAGTGTTTATTTCTGTATTTCAATGTTGCAACTTGCTGAAAACTGTCCACAGTGTTCCTATCATCCTGATTAAACAGTACTGAAATAAAATTCACTTACAGAGTGCATCAAACATGATTTAGAGCTTGTTCATGGAAAAGTGTTTATTTCTGTATTTCAACATGATTTGGAGCTTGTATTTGAAAAGTGCTTATTTCTGTATTTCAACATGATTTGGAGCTTGTTTTTGAAAAGTGTTTTTTCTGTATTTCAACATGATTTAGAGCTTGTTTTTGGAAAAGTGTTTATTTCTGTATTTCAATGTTGCAACTTGCTGAAAACTGTCCACAGTGTTCCTATCATCCTGATTAAACAGTACTGAAATAAAATTAACTTACAGAGTGCATCAAACATGATTTAGAGCTTGTTTATGGAAAAGTGTTTATTTCTGTATTTCAACATGATTTGGAGCTTGTTTTTGAAAAGTGTTTTTTCTGTATTTCAACATGATTTAGAGCTTGTTTTTCGAAAAGTGTTTATTTCTGTATTTCAATGTTGCAACTTGCTGAAAACTGTCCACAGTGTTCCTATCATCCTGATTAAACAGTACTGAAATAAAATTAACTTACAGAGTATATCAAACATGATTTAGAGCTTGTTTATGGAAAAGTGCTTATTTCTGTATTTCAACATGATTTGGAGCTTGTTTTTGAAAAGTGTTTTTTCTGTATTTCAACATGATTTAGAGCTTGTTTTTGGAAAAGTGTTTATTTCTGTATTTCAATGTTGCAACTTGCTGAAAACTGTCCACAGTGTTCCTATCATCCTGATTAAACAGTACTGAAATAAAATTCACTTACAGAGTGCATCAAACATGATTTAGAGCTTGTTTATGGAAAAGTGTTTATTTCTGTATTTCAACATGATTTGGAGCTTGTATTTGAAAATTGCTTATTTCTGTATTTCAACATGATTTGGAGCTTGTTTTTGAAAAGTGTTTTTTCTGTATTTCAACATGATTTAGAGCTTGTTTTTGGAAAAGTGTTTATTTCTGTATTTCAATGTTGCAACTTGCTGAAAACTGTCCACAGTGTTCCTATCATCCTGATTAAACAGTACTGAAATAAAATTAACTTACAGAGTGCATCAAACATGATTTAGAGCTTGTTTATGGAAAAGTGTTTATTTCTGTATTTCAACATGATTTGGAGATGTGTTTTTGAAAAGTGCTTATTTCTGTATTTTAACATGATTTGGAGCTTGTTTTTGAAAAGTGTTTATTTCTGTATTCCAATGTTGCAACTTGCTGAAAACCGTCCACAGTGTTACTATCATCCTGATTAAACAGTACTGAAATAAAAGTAACTTACAGAGTGCATCAAACATGATTTAGAGCTTGTTCATGGAAAAGTGTTTATTTCTGTATTTCAACATGATTTGGAGCTTGTTTTTGAAAAGTGTTTATTTCTGTATTCCAATGTTGCAACTTGCTGAAAACCGTCCACAGTGTTACTATCATCCTGATTAAACAGTACTGAAATAAAATTAACTTACAGAGTGCATCAAACATGATTTAGAGCTTGTTTATGGAAAAGTGTTTATTTCTGTATTTCAACATGATTTGGAGCTTGTATTTGAAAAGTGCTTAGTTCTGTATTTCAACATGATTTGGAGCTTGTTTTTGAAAAGTGTTTTTTCTGTATTTCAACATGATTTAGAGCTTGTTTTTGGAAAAGTGTTTATTTCTGTATTCCAATGTTGCAACTTGCTGAAAACCGTCCACAGTGTTACTATCATCCTGATTAAACAGTACTGAAATAAAATTAACTTACAGAGTGCATCAAACATGATTTAGAGCTTGTTTATGGAAAAGTGTTTATTTCTGTATTTCAACATGATTTGGAGCTTGTTTTTGAAAAGTGTTTTTTCTGTATTTCAACATGATTTAGAGCTTGTTTTTGGAAAAGTGTTTATTTCTGTATTTCAATGTTGCAACTTGCTGAAAACTGTCCACAGTGTTCCTATCATCCTGATTAAACAGTACTGAAATAAAATTTACTTACAGAGTGCATCAAACATGATTTAGAGCTTGTTTATGGAAAAGTGTTTATTTCTGTATTTCAACATGATTTGGAGCTTGTATTTGAAAAGTGTTTTTTCTGTATTTCAACATGATTTAGAGCTTGTTTTTGGAAAAGTGTTTATTTCTGTATTTCAATGTTGCAACTTGCTGAAAACTGTCCACAGTGTTCCTATATCCTGATTAAACAGTGCTGAAATAAAATTCACTTACAGAGTGCATCAAACATGATTTAGAGCTTGTTTATGGAAAAGTGTTTATTTCTGTATTTCAACATGATTTGGAGCTTGTATTTGAAAAGTGCTTATTTCTGTATTTCAACATGATTTGGAGCTTGTTTTTGAAAAGTGTTTTTTCTGTATTTCAACATGATTTAGAGCTTGTTTTTGGAAAAGTGTTTATTTCTGTATTTCAATGTTGCAACTTGCTGAAAACTGTCCACAGTGT